>NC_057796.1:334451059-334517201 GCF_018294505.1 Triticum aestivum | reverse complement strand
AGCCCACAGAACGAAAAAGAAAAAAAATGATGATTAAAAAATAATAATAATAAAAGTAAAAATAATAAATTAATTAATAAATGTATAAATAAAATAAATAATAACAATTAATTTATTTAATTAATTAATTAACTAAATTAATTAAGTTAATTAATCTTGTTTAAACTACTCTTATTAGTTAATTAATTTAACTAAACAGTAGTTAATTAGCTAACAGCCCCTGACAGGTGGGACCCACCTGTCAGGTTGACCAGGTCAACGGTCAACGTTGACTGCTGACGTAAGCATGACATCATGCTGATGGCATAAATCCAAATTTCGAATTAAATTAAATAATTAATTAAATTCCAGAAATTAATAAATTCTTTTGAAAATCATATCTTTTAATCCGTAACCCGGATGGAAATACTTTGTACATGAAAGTTGCTCAGAACGACGAGACGAATACGGATACGCAGCCCGTTCGTCCACCACACATCCGTAGCATAGCAAACCTATAACATTTCACCTCCGGTTCATCTGTCCGAAAACGCAAAACATCGGGAATACTTTCCCGGATGTTCCCCCCCCTTCGCCGGTACCACCTACTGTCGCGTTAGGACACACCTCGCACTGCTCATTGTCATGTCACGCATCGTCATGCTTATGTTTGCGTTGTATTTACTGTTTCTTCCCCCTCTTCTCTCCGGTAGACTACGAGACCGACACTGCTGCTGCCCAGTTCGACTACGGAGTTGACGACCCCTCCTACTTGCCAGAGCAACCAGGCAAGCCCCCCCCCTTGATCACCAGATATCGCCTATTCTTCTCTATACTGCTTGCATTATAGTAGTGTAGCATGTTACTGCTTTCCGTTAATCCTATACTGATGCATAGCCTGCCCTTGCTTCTACTGTTGTTACCTTTACCTGCAATCCTACATGCTTAGTATAGGATGCTAGTTTTCCATCAGTGGCCCTACATTCTTGTTCGTCTACTGTGCTATACTATCGGGTCGTGATCACTTGGGCGGTGATCACGGGTATATACTTTATACTATATACATGACACATGTGATGACTAAAGTCGGGTCGGCTCGTAGCAGTACCCGCAAGTGGATCTTTGTGGCGGAGCGACAGGGCAGGTTGAGACCACCCAGGAGAGAGGTGGGCCTGGCCCTGGTCGGCGTTCGCGGTTATTTAAATATAACACGCTTAACGAGTTCTGGGTATTTGATCTGAGTCTGGCCTTTTGGTCTATACGCACTAACCATCTACGCGGGAGTAGTTATGGGTATCCCGGCGTCGTGGTATCAGCCGAAGCCTTCGTGACGTTAGCGACTGAGTGGCGCGCCGTGTTGGACCGCTTTGACGTAACCGCCGTGATCGTGTGGGTTGCTAGGTCTGCTCGCGGCCGCGTTCGCAACGTGCAGGTGTGCAATGGGCGATGGGCCCAGACCCCTGTGCGCTTAGGATTAGACCGGCGTGCTGACCGCTCTGTTGTGCTTAGGTGGGGCTGCGACGTGTTGATCTTCCGAGGCCGGGCATGACCCAGAAAAGTGTGTCCGGCCAAATGGGATCGAGCGTGTTGGGTTATGTGGTGCACCCCTGCAGGGAAGTTTATCTATTCGAATAGCCGTGTCCCTCGGTAAAAGGACGACCCGGAGTTGTACCTTGACCTTATGACAACTAGAACTGGATACTTAACAAAACACACCCTTCCAAGTGCCAGATATAACCCGGTGATCGCTCTCTAACAGGGCGACGAGGAGGGGATCGCCGGGTAGCATTATGCTATGCGATGCTACTTGGAGAACTTCAATCTACTCTCTTCTACATGCTGCAAGATGGAGATGGCCAGAAGCGTAGTCTTCGACAGGATTAACTATCCCCCTCTTATTCTGGCATTCTGCAGTTCAGTCCACTGATATACCCCTTTACACATATACCCATGCATATGTAGTGTAGCTCCTTGCTTGCGAGTACTTTGGATGAGTACTCACGGTTGCTTCTCTCCCTCTTTTTCCCCTTTCCTTTCTATCTGGTTGTCGCAACCAGATGCTGGAGCCCAGGAGCCAGACGCCACCGTCGACGACGACTCCTACGACACTGGAGGTGCCTACTACTACGTGCAGGCCGCTGACGACGACCAGGAGTAGTTAGGAGGATCCCAGGCAGGAGGCCTGCGCCTCGTTCGATCTGTATCCCAGTTTGTGCTAGCCTTCTTAAGGCAAACTTGTTTAACTTATGTCTGTACTCAGATATTGTTGCTTCCGCTGACTCGTCTATGATCGAGCACTTGTATTCGAGCCCTCGAGGCCCCTGGCTTGTATTATGATGCTTGTATGACTTATTTATGTTTTAGAGTTGTGTTGTGATATCTTCCCGTGAGTCCCTGATCTTGATCGTACACATTTGCGTGCATGATTAGTGTGCGGTCAAATCGGGGGCGTCACAGAGACACCACGTGATGATCGGGTGTGATAGGCTCTACGTTCAAATACAACGGGTGCAAAACAGTTGCACACGTGGAATACTCAGGTTAAACTTGACGAGCCTAGCATATGCAGATATGGCCTCGGAACACTGAGACCGAAAGGTCGAGCGTGAATCATATAGTAGATATGATCAACATAGTGATGGTCACCATGAAACTACTCCATCTCACGTGATGATCGGACATGGTTTAGTTGATTTGGATCACGTGATCACTTAGAGGATTAGAGGGATGTCTATCTAAGTGGGAGTTCTTAAGTAATATGATTAATTGAACTTAAATATCATGAACTTAGTCCTGGTAGTATTAGCATATCTATGTTGTAGATCAATAGCTCGCGTTTAGCTCCCCTGTTTTATTTTGATATGTTCCTAGAGAAAACTAAGTTGAAAGATGTTAGTAGCAATGATGCGGACTTGGTCCATGATCTGAGGATTAACCTCACTGCTGCACAGAAGTATTATGTCCTTGATGCACCGCTAGGTGACAGAACTATTGCAGGAGCAGATGCAGACGTTATAAACGTTTTGACAAAAGCTCGGTATGATGACTACTTGATCGTACACATTTGCGTGCATGATTAATGTACGGTCAAATCGGGGGCGTCACAAGTTGGTATCAGAGCCGACTGCCTGTAGGAATCCCCCTTTCCACACTCCTTGGCCGAAGTCGAGTCTAGACATTACAAAACTTTTACTAACATGGTTGTGTGTCTTACGGGCCCACGTCGCCATTGGGTGGTACTAGGATCTTTTACTCCTCGACCTTTACTCTGGGACTCTGAAATCTCTTCTACTTGGGTTAAACGAATTTACTAACCCTAACACTAGGATCCCGTGACCGCATTCACCCCAAAGTTGGATAAGCCATAGTTGTTTCTTAGAATAGTATTTTGAACAATTCACACACTGTCATTTGACTCCTTTGAAACGTCTTTGCTTTCAGATGGAACCCACGAGGCAGGTCGTGCGTCACACGACGGCCATTGGTGCCTCGGGATCACCGGCTGTGCTAGCTGAGATGATGACCTATCTGGGTTATCGCTGGCACCCTGAGTACACCGTCTACGAGGAGTACCAGGACTTTAACCAGGAGCAGTACCATGCCATCGTCCACCTCTACTCGCGGGAGTATGACTCCACTACTGTGCTGCACAACGCTCATGGTGTTGGTGTGACCATCGATATGGTTGTCCACGATGCTTCCTATGCTGCTCTGACACGTCTTCGTGGAGAGTATCGGGAGTTGGACACCTCCCCTTTCAGGCACATTGCTATCGCATCTGATGTTGGTGCGGAGGGATACTATACTGCTGCCTACTCCACTGTCACCCGAGAGCCCTTCTACCATCAGAACCTGGTTCTGCATGCTGATGGGCTGGATCGAGCTAACCGAGCTCTTCGCCACGAGATGTACACCACCCGTCAGCACCTTTACCGTGCTCTGACTCTGCTGCACCCCTTTGTCCGATCTGGACAGCTACCGCGTACTGCGATCTACCCAGCCAGGACCGTGATGCCCCACGGTGTCGGTTGGCCAGAGGTGGGAGGCTACTCTCCAGCACTTGGTCCTCTTCTGCCACCTGAGCGTCGGGCTCTACACCTGAGTATCCGCGGCCCCCAGTCTGCTGACGTGGAGGGCTATCCGTTGCCTCACTACCAACTGTCGGGCTACGATTACCTCCACAGTACCTCTTGGGACTGATGTAGGCTTGCTTGTAGTGTTAGATGCATTCGCCGCGAGCCTGTGTGCCGCCTATGTTGTCTTAGTCTGTGTACTGAACTCTATGCATGACCCCTGTTGTAAGTTATGCCGACTACTATGTAGTAGCTATCGTGCTCCTTTCATTATGCATGTTTCATCATGAATGATCCTTGTCTTTGCAAATTTCTCAATGCTGAACCCCTGTTATATATTAGCAGGATGGTTAGACCAGGTGGCCGTGGTAGTGGTGGCAATGCCCCACCACCACCTGAGTACATGGCTGGTATGATCCAACAGTTTGAACTAAACCGCCAATTCATGGAAAATATGATGGCTCAGTTTCCTCGCCCCAATATGGACCAGCAACCAACCCTAGTAACTCTGCAGGATTTCATGCGCCTGAACCCAACTGTGTACCGCAGCTCAACTCAGCCTCTGGATGCTGATGACTGGCTCCGTGACATCACCTATGAGATGGAGTCTGCCAATGTAGCCCCTGCCAGCTATGTCAACTTTGCTTCCTTCTTTCTGAAGGGACCCGCAGCTCAATGGTGGGACAGCCACAGGCGTACTCTGCCAGCTGGAACAATCATCACCTGGCCAGACTTCCAAGCTGCTTTCCGTGCCCGCTTCATTCCTCAGGGAGTCATGGACCGGAAGAAGCGTGAGTTCCACAACCTCACCCAAGGCAACAAAACTGTTGAAGCTTATCAACGGGAGTTTCTGGACTTGTCCTGCTATGCTGAAGAAGACATTGCAACTGATGCTCGCAGACAGGAGAAGTTCCGTGATGGACTACAAGCTGACATCAAGCTCGCACTTCTAGTGCATGACTTCGCCGATTTCGCCACCTTGGTGAATAAGGCCATCAATGTCGAGACTAGTCTGCAGGAATACCAGAGCTCTCAGAGGCGCAACCGTGACACGGGCTCATCTTCGGGCACGCCCTCGCAGAAGCGTAAGATATGGATCCCGAACAGCATGTACCGTCCAAATGCATCTGCCCCAAGGCAGACCTATGCCGCACCTCGTCTGCCTCCACCACCATCTAGGCAGTCAAGACTTCCAGCTCCACCATCCCAAGCCCCTGTTCCCACTCCCAATAATGGCTTGTGCTTCATGTGTGGTCAACCAGGACACCGTGCTAGAGAACGCAACCAGAACCAGAATCAACTGGCCCTTCCAGCAACTGGCCGTGGTAACAACCAGCCCCGCAACAACAATGCTAAGTCTTATGGTCGTGCTCATGCCAACCACGTTGATCTCAACGAAGTTCAAGACCAGCCTGCTACTGTGATGGGTACACTCCTCGTAAATTCAGTACCATTATCCGTTTTATTTGATACAGGAGCATCCCATTCATTCATATCAGCAAAATTTGCATTCCTGCATGGCATTAAATACGAAGAGATGAACACTCTGCTAGTGGTACACACCCCTGCGGGCCAATGTCAAACCTCTATGGTTAGTCACGACGTTCCTGTTGAAATTGAAGGACTGGAATTTCTTGTCTCTCCCATCGTACTGAAGTCCTGTAGCATTGATCTCATTCTGGGAATGAATTGGTTAAAAGCGCATACTGCTTCAATCGTTTGCACCACTAAGACCGTCCATCTGCTACACCCTTCAGATGAGATAGTTACTTACCAAGCCCATCTGGTGCAAAATGCCGAGGCAAGGCTCTATGCATTGAATGCATTGAACGCTGCACCACTCGAGGGCATTGGCGGATAAGAAGGATGGCAAAGTGAACAAAGGTGTATTTGATATACATGTTATTGATGTGTACTTACTAGTGTTTATAGCAACCCCGCGGTATTTGATACTAGTTCAGTTGCTAAGAGTAGTAACTCGAAACAGGATTTGCAGAATGAACAGAGACTAGTTAAGGGTGAAGTGACGATGTGTGTTGGAAGCAGTTCCAAGATTGATATGATCATCATCGCACACTCCCTATACTTTCGGGATTAGTGTTGAACCTAAATAAGTGTTATTTGGTGTTTGCGTTGAGCACGAATATGGTTTGATCATATTTATTGCAATACGGTTATTCATTTAAGTTAGAGAATAATTGTTGTTCCGTTTACATGAATAAAACCTTATATGGTCATACACCCAATGAAAATGGTTTGTTGGATCTCGATCATAGTGATACACATATTCATAATATTAAAGCCAAAAGATGCAAAGTTAATAATGATAGTGCAACTTATTTATGGCACTGCCGTTTAGGTCATATTGGTGTAAAGCGCATGAAGAAACTCCATGCTGATGGGATTTTGGAATCACTTGATGCTTGTGAACCATGCCTTATGGGCAAGATGACTAAAACTCCGTTCTGCGGAACAATGGAGCGAGCAACTGACTTATTGGAAATAATACATACTGATGTATGCGATCCGATGAGTGTTGAGGCTCGCGGCGGGTATCATTATTTTCTAACCTTCACAGATGATTTGAGTAGATATGGGTATATCTACTTGATGAAGCATAAGTTTGAAACATTAGAAAAGTTCATATAATTTCAGAGTGAAGTGGAAAATCATCGTAACAAGAAAATAAAGTTTCTACGATCTGATCGTGGAGGAGAATATTTGAGTTACGAGTTTGGTCTTCATTTGGAACAATGCGGAATAGTTTCGCAACTCACGCCACCTGAAACACCACAGCGTAATGGTGTGTCCGAACATCGTAACCGTACTTTATTAGATATGGTGCAATCTATGATGTCTCTTACCGATTTACCACTATCGTTTTGGGGTTATGCATTAGAGACAGCTGCATTCACGTTAAATAGGGCACCATCTAAATCCGTTGAGACGACACCATATGAATTGTGGTTTGGCAAGAGACCAAAGTTGTCGTTTCTTAAAGTTTGGGGTTGCGATGCTTATGTGAAAAAGTTTCATCCTGATAAGCTCAAACCCAAATCGGAGAAAAATGTCTTCATAGGATACCCAAAGGAGACAGTTGGGTACACCTTCTATCACAGATTCGAAGGCAAGACATTCGTTGCTAAGAATGGATCCTTTCTAGAGAAGGAGTTTCTCTCGAAAGAAGTGAGTGGGAGGAAAGTAGAACTTAATGAGGTAATTGTACCTTCTCCCGAATTGGAAAGTAGTTCATCACAGAAATCTGTTCCAGTGATGCCTACACCAATTAGTGAGGAAGTTAATGATGATGATCATGAAACTTCAGATCGAGTTACTACCGAACCTCGTAGGTCAACCAGAGTACGTTCCGCACCAGAGTGGTACGGTAATCCTGTTCTGGAGGTCATGTTACTTGACCATGACGAACCTACGAACTATGAGGAAGCAATGATGAGCCCAGATTCCGCGAAATGGTTTGAGGCCATGAAATCTGAGATGGGATCCATGTTTGAGAACAAAGTATGGACTTTGGTTGACTTGCCCGATGATCGGCAAGCTATAGAAAATAAATGGATCTTCAAGAGGAAGACGGACGCTGATAGTAGTGTTACTATCTACAAAGCTAGAATTGTCGCAAAAAGGTTTTCGACAAGTTCAAGGTGTTGACTACGATGAGAGTTTCTCATTCGTATCTATGCTTAAGTCTGTCCGAATCATGTTAGCAATTGCCGCATTTTATGAAATCTGGCAAATGGATAAACAAAACTGCATTCCTCAATGGATTTATTAAAGAAGAATTGTATATGATGCAACCGGAAGGTTCTGTCGCTCCAAAGGGAGCTAACAAAATATGCAAGTTCCAGCGATCCATCTATGGACTGGTGCAAGTATCTCGGAGTTGGAATATACGCTTTGATAAGTTGATCAAAGCATATAGTTTTATACAGACTTGCGGTGAAGCCTGTATTTACAAGAAAGTGAGTGGGAGCACTACAACATTTATAATAAGTATATGTGAATGACATATTGTTGATCGGAAATAATGTAGAATTATTCTGCAAAGCATAAAGGAGTGTTTGAAAGGAGTTTTTTCAAAGAAAGACCTCGGTGAAGCTGCTTACATATTGAGCATCAAGATCTATAGAGATAGATCAAGACGTTTGATAAGTTTTTTCAATGAGTACATACCTTGACAAGATTTTGAAGTAGTTCAAAATGGAACAATCAAAGAAAGAGTTCTGGCCTGTGTTACAAGGTGTGAAATTGAGTAAGACTCAAAAGCCCGACCACGGCAGAAGATAGAAAGAGAATGAAAGTCATTCCCTATGCCTCAGCCATAGGTTCTATAAAGTATGCCATGCTGTGTACCAGATCTATTGTATACCCTACATTGAGTTTAGCAAGGGAGTACAATAGTGATCTAGGAGTAGATCACTTGACAACGGTCAAAATTATCCTTAGTGAAATAAGGATATGTTTCTCGATTATGGAGGTGACAAAAGGTTCGCCGTAAAGGGTTACGTCAATGCAAGTTTTGACACTGATCCATATGACTCTAAGTCTCAATCTGGATACATATTGAAAGTGGGAGCAATTAGCTAGAGTAGCTCCGTGCAGAGCATTGTTGACATAGAAATTTGCAAAATACATACGGATGTGAATGTGGCAGACCCGTTGACTAAACTTCTCTCACAAGCAAAACATGATCACACTTTAGTACTCTTTGGGTGTTAATCACATAGCGATGTGAACTAGATTATTGACTCTAGTAAACCCTTTGGGTGTTGGTCACATGATGATGTGAACTATGGGTGTTAATCACATGGTGATGTGAACTATTGATGTTAAATCACATGGCGATGTGATCTAGATTATTGACTCTAGTGCAAGTGGGAGACTGAAGGAAATATGCCCTAGAGGCAATAATAGAGTTATTATTTATTTCCTTATTTCATGATAAATGTTTATTATTCATGCTAGAATTGTATTAACCGGAAACATAATGCTTGTGTGAATACATAGACAAACAGAGTGTCACTAGTATGCCTCTACTTGACTAGCTCGTTGATCAAAGATGGTTATGTTTCCTAGCCATTGACATGAGTTGTCATTTGATTAACGGGATCACATCATTAGGAGAATGATGTGATTGACTTGACCCATTCCGTTAGCTTAGCACACGATCGTTTAGTATTCTGCTATTGCTTTCTTCATGACTTATACATGTTCCTATGACTATGAGATTATGCAACTCCTGTTTACCGGAGGGACACTTTGTGTGCTACCAAACGTCACAACGTAACTGGGTGATTATAAAGGTGCTCTACAGGTGTCTCCGAAGGTACTTGTTGGGTTGGCGTATTTTGAGATTAGGATTTATCACTCCGATTGTCGGAGAGGTATCTTTGGGCCCACTCGGTAATGCACATCACTATAAGCCTTGCAAGCATTGCAACTAATGAGTTAGTTGCGAGATGATGTATTACAGAACGAGTAAAGAGACTTGCCGGTAACGAGATTGAACTAGGTATTGAGATACCGACGATCGAATCTCGGGCAAGTAACATACCGATGACAAAGGGAACAACGTATGTTGTTATGCGGTCTGATCGATAAAGATCTTCGTAGAATATGTGGGAGCCAATATGAGCATCCAGGTTCCGCTATTGGTTATTGACCGGAGACGTGTCTCGGTCATGTCTACATAGTTCTCGAACCCGTAGGGTCTGCACGCTTAAAGTTTGATGACGGTTATATTATGAGTTTATGTGTTTTGATGTACCGAAGATAGTTCGGAGTCCCGGATGTGATCACGGACATGACGAGGAGTCTCGAAATGGGCGAGACATAAAGATTGATATATTGGAAGCCTATATTTGGATATCGGAAGTGTTCCGGGTGAAATCAGGATTTTACCGGAGTACCGGGGGTTACCGGAACCCCCCCGGGGGTTTAATGGGCCTACATGGGCCTTAGTCGAGAAGAGGAGGGGCGGCCAGGGTAGGCGCGTGCCCCCTCCCCCTCTAGTCCGAATTGGACAAGGAGGGAGGGCGGCGCCCCCCTTTCCTTCCTCTCTCCCTCCTCCTCCCCCCTTCTCCTACTCCAACTAGGAAAGGAGGGAGTCCTAGGAGTAGGACTCCTCCTGGCGCGCCTCCTCCTGGCCGGCCGCCTCTCCCTCCCTTGCTCCTTTATATACGGGGCAGGGGGCACCCCATAGACACAACAATTGATCTCTTAGCCGTGTGCGGTGCCCCCTCCACCATAATCCACCTCGATAATATCGTAGCGGTGCTTAGGCGAAGCCCTGCGTCGGTAGAACATCATCATCGTCAGCACGCCGTCGTGCTGACGGAACTCTCCCTCAAAGCTCGGCTGGATCGGAGCTTGAGGGACGTCATCGAGCTGAACGTGTGCTGAACTCGGAGGTGTCGTGCGTTCGGTACTTGATCGGTCGGATCGTGA
This sequence comes from Triticum aestivum, assembly GCF_018294505.1. NCBI lineage: Eukaryota > Viridiplantae > Streptophyta > Magnoliopsida > Poales > Poaceae > Triticum > Triticum aestivum. Next base: position 334,506,687 of record NC_057796.1, on the reverse strand, counting down.
AGACGTACGACTACATCAACCGCGTTGTACTAACGCTTCCACTCTCGTTGCTATGCATCACCATGATCCTGTGTGTGCGTAGGATTATTTTTTTGAAATTACTACGTTCCCCAACAACTCCTCTGCTGCACGGCATAGGCGTCGTTCCTCCCCCGGCTCTGCGGTGGGGTCTAGCTTAGGATCGATGGAGTCCAGAGCGCGGCGGCAGTACACCTTGTGCTCCCAGATCCCGTCGAGGGGACTCGTAGGTGCAGAGCGTGGTGACAGTGCACCCCATGCTGGTGTAGAGCGCGACATCAAGGGGACACGTAGGTGCAGAGCGGGCGTCGAGGGACGCGCAGGTGCAGAGCGCTGCGTTAGGTCACCCCGTGCTCCTAGATCCTGTCGAGGGGACTCTGGCTGCGGCGAGGTCCGATAGCTGGGGCTCTGCACCCCTAGCCTAGAGCGACAGAGGAAGCACCACCGTGTGTGGGACTCCGGCCGCAACAAGGTCAGGCGGTTGGGCGCTCTCTCCCATTCTGTCAAGGTGCTCTGGCGGCAGCCTGCTCGTCTTGCGTCACAGACCATAGCGACGAGGAGCGTCTGGCGTTCGAGGCGGCCTGCTCGTGCTGCTTGAGCAGCTGCGTCCCGGACCAGAGCGCGAGCGGGTGAGCACGGCGGAGGCGCTGCTCCGGCGTTGTCCCGGCGGCTACCTCGTCTCCCACGGCATGGTGGGTGGTCTACACCGAGATGGGTGGGTGTGTGTGTGCGGGAGAAGAGAGAGGAAAAGGTGGAGAGAGATGGGATGGTGGGTGAATGGTAGATGGACCCAGGTCGAACATGAGAGGACACATACGGACGAGATTTGTGTCCGCTTCGAACCCAAATCGCGAGGAAATTTGATCCGAGTAAACACAAAACACCGGGAAAAAAATGAGATGGATCGTTGCCTTAGACCGTCTTTTTTGTCAGTTTCGATCCAAACAAAGTAACAAACGCGCCCGAACGAAATTGGTTTGTGCGTTGGAGTTGACACAAGGTACTACTACTTGTAGTATAAACCAAACATACCCTAAATCCCCTCCGTTTCTTTCTAGGATCGATCCGACCCACCCAGTGGTGCTGGACGGCGATGCCGTGCCGTGCCGTTCGGGCTACTATGCTCGCGGCCGTCCGATCCGCACATCGCCCTTCCATTCAGACATCCCCAACGACATTCCATCGCGAGCTCGCGAGGGCAGTCTGGTAAAATCCCCATGTCCCCCAAGCTTTGCCGCAAATGGTTAAAGAGCAGTGTCCCTTCGTGGCTTCGTCCACCTGCCCCTCCCTCTCTTTCTCGTCGCGTCCGTGTCCTGTCGCGCACCTCGCTTCTCTCCGCCCTCACCCAATCCCTCCCAAAACCCTCGCCGCCGCCCCAAAGGAGGAGCCTGAGCGCGATCCCACCGGCGGCCGCCGTCATGGAGGTGCCGGGCTTCGCCGATTCTCCGTGCCGCCCGAGGAGCGCGCGGTACGCGGTGAAGGGGTACCCCAACTACGCGGAGGAGCCCGACTTCTGCGGCCCCGCCACGCCGTGCCGTCCGCGGACCGCGCGGCATGCCCGGAAGGGGTGCCTCGACTACGCCGAGCCGCCCGATGCCCGCGCCGTCCACGCGCCGTGCCTCCCACGGAGCGCACGGGACGCCGACAAGGGGTGCCTCGACTACACCGAGCCGCCTGATGCTCGCGCCTCTGCCGCGCCGTGCCGTCCACGGAGCGCGCGGTATGCCGAGAAGGGGTACCCCGACTACGCCGAGCCCGATGACTTCACCGACTTCGCGCCGCGCCGCCCACGGAGCGCGCCGCACACCGAGAACGGGTGCCCGGACGACGCAGGGTCCGTCGGCCGCCTCGGGCACAAGAGGGACGAGGGAGGCGTCCCGGTAAAGAAGCCGGTGCTGCATTACGTAAGGAGGAAGCAGAGGGAGGCTGCCAAGGCCGCGGAGACGGCGGTGGACATGCTCGTTCCGTTGCTCCAGGGCATGGAGGTGGAGTCCGACGCGGGGGCGCTGGACGGGAGAAAGAGGCGCAGGACGGTCACCGCGCCCATGGCAACGGCGATGACTGCATGCGAGGTTTTGGCGCTGCCCAAGGACAACGAGGAGGTGGCGCCCGTGGATGGTGGGGCCGATGAGCATGGCGGTGGCGGCAAGAGCTGGAGGTTGCGTGTGAAGGAAACGCTGCGGGCTTTCAGCAGTAATTACCTTCACTTTGTGCAGGTCTCCCGGTCTCCTTAATTTTCTCGTTAACAAAAACATACTTCTGAATGTGGGCGCTGGGCATATTAAGGATTGTTAGTTAGTTTCTGAAAAAACAAAAGGGATTGTTAGTTTCCTATAGTGTTTTTAAGGCCTGGCATGGTTTGTGTCACAGGAGGAAGAGCAAAGGGAGCAGGCTGTAAGGCAAGAGCTGAAGGCCTCCAGGGCTCTCAAGCGTCAGGTGTGGCATTCTGTATCTTCTATGATAAACGTACAGTTTTAGCTGTGAAATTAGGGTCTCTTTGACCATGAAAGATTTACATGTACTGGTTGGTTGAACGTACCATGAATGCACAGTTTGAGCTGTGAAATTCGGGAGCATGAATATGAAGTTCATTCAGTTTTTTCACGCCATTCAGCTGAGTAACCTCGTACAGTCGTACTGTTGGCTGTTGCACAGAAAGTAGTCCGGCAATCATAGTGTTTGCTCATTTTCAGTTGCCTGAAATTCCATAAATCCCAGTCACCTAGAAGTTGCACAATTGGAGTAGGGCCAGGAGCTACTAAAATTGCAGTAATATGTGCACTTTTAGTACTGTGATTTTAGTGCTATGAGGTCTTTCCAGCAAAATGATTTATTATATGATCATATAATAAAATGATCCTATGTGCATTTTTATATTGAATCTGTAGTAGCTATGTGTGCATACAGGAAATATAAGGTGCGCGGAGCTTATAGTTCCCTGCTTGTTGCCCTTTTTTCTTGATCATGTCTTCATTCTGAAACGTATTGCTTGTTTGCGTTACCAGGTTTTTTCTCCTAAAATATTTTGCAGTCATTGTGCACATGGAAGCATATTGCTGTGTTGATCTACTGATTCTTATTTGAGTGTTTGCTAACCTGTTTTATATAGGCTTCTCTTTTTTTTTCTGAGATCACAGAGGCTTCTCTTTGATAAAAACATGTTTGGTAGAATGTACAATATGTGGTGAGTTCTGTGTGTTAGGCATTTCTTTCTAAAAGGCTTTTGTATGATCCTATTTCCATTTGTTTCTAACATTTTGTACATCTCAAATACAAATCATATTAACCCTAAAAAATACAAATCATATTAGTAATAGTCCATGTTGTGCATGTGATTAATAATCGGGAATTATGATGCGCGGACGTGTGGCACCGAATCTTACAGCGCGTCGCACTCTCCAGCGTGTGATCGACCACACTGCCGAGTCTGTGCAGGCTGATAATGACGTGCTGACGGCCTGGCCGACGTCCATTGCATCCAGCGCATCTAGGGGATTCGGCCCGTCATGCCATAGCGCAGTCCTTAATAATTAGGTGCATTTTGGTATTATAGATGCTTTACATATTTCTGTCCTCCGTTACTTACTCCAATATACTTCATTCTAAAATTTTGAAATACAATGGTTAACTTGGGTCCATGCGCGCCCCTTATGAAAAGTACAAATTTAAAAAATAGTATTAAAATTTAGGGTAACAAACCTGGTCAATTGTTCTACTCACACTCTTTTTTCTTTCTTAAGTTAAGGAATTTACAACAAGTCTCTTGCAAAGAAATCCTAAGTATTTTTTTGGTCAGGCGACACCCAGATTTGAACTGGGGAAGTTTTGCAAAGAAATGATATCAGTTGTACTCTTGTCGGAAAAAAAAACAAAATCGGACATCCAAATTACTTCAAACATGGTTTTTTAAGCACCCACTTTGTCTTTTTTTGCCAGAATACTGTGTCATTTCTTCGTGAAACTTCACACATTGACAGAACATGGGTCCATGCTCACTCTATTTTTTTTACTGTTCATAAGGGGTGCGCGTGGACCCATGTTCCAAAGGTCAACTCCTGAGAATTCTAGTATCTTGCAGTAAGTTTTCCTTAATTAAAATCTACATGGCTCCTCCCGTGTTGGAATTCGTTTATTATCTGTTTCCTCAAGACATAATTTACTTTGAGTGGTCCTGTCGATGATTTTTGTTTATTTCCTCATACAAATGTTTGATTTTATCACTTATGGAACAATAGATTCTGGGTAAATATGGGAAAACCAAGCCCTCGGCAAAGCATTAGCTCAAGAGGGTAAAAAATGCTAGGGATCGCAAATCAAAGATTGAAATATAAACTTTGACCAGTTATAACCCCCGTCCACACCGGCCCCTATCCACAATAAAATGCATTGCTGTATTTTTATTTTATTTCTGGCAGTTTGATACTTATTTCATCTATGAAATGCTTGGTACGATTTCGTAACCTTCTTTGCTTGTGAACATGGAAGGCTAACAACCAAGATGACGAAGGTTTTGAAGAAGTCAAACGGCCATCAAAGCACCCTGATTTGAAAGCATTAACAAAGGTACCTTCTTATTAATGATACTTAGAATTGTGGATTATAAATATTGCAAATTTATGTGAACCTGGAAATAAAACAGATGCAAGCGACCAATGCCGTACTTTATCCAGAGAAGAGGATAGGGCATCTTCCTGGTTAGTCTTTCATTTATTTTCAAAGAGGAAAATGTCTTATTGATTGATGAAACAGTTCTTGCTTACTTTCTTACTAGCTTTATAGAAATAACAATGTGAATTCGCTCATTGTCTTCTTTCTTAGGGGTTGAGGTTGGAGATCAATTCTACTCACGTGCTGAGATGGTTGTGCTAGGCATACATGGTCATTGGATGAAGGGTATAGATTATATGGGTTCGAAACATCAAGATAACGTAAGGCTAGTGGCATGGATATTTGAAATTAGCTGATAACACAGTAACACATTCGATAGTTCTATAGTGACCATGACATATTGGCTCATTAAATATGAAATCGACATTCAACTTGGTATGCTCTTGATTTATTTGATCCTAACCAAATTTGATCTGTATGCACTTGATTCATTTCATAATAGAAACGATAGCCTGCAAAATTTCATCCAAAAATATGGCTATCTGTGTTCTACGAAAAAAATGGCAAAACAATTTTTATGAAACACAAATTTCATATGTTTGATGATTTTTCGCAGGTTCTCATTTTATAACATACACCCACACCCATGATTTTTATTAGAATTTGCGGGGACATTGGGAGACAAAACCAGCCTTCACACCGTGGCCCCGGATTTTAGGGCTGTTTGCACCTTCAAAGATTTAGAAAGAGTTGGGGAATATCTATAGACTTAGGGAATGCTACAAAATGAATAACTGATTAGAAAAAACATGACAATTTGTGTTCTGTATTCCTTACATTCGCAAAAAATTCATGTGTTTTGGGAACTCCAAGATGCAAAAACAAGCTAGGGTACAAGTTAGACAATTCTAAAAATTTCAAGGTCTAATAACACATATGGTTTCATAGTTCAGTGTTCAACTCGAACCAAGGACCATGATCTAGGGTTTCAGATGAACTTTTTTAAAAGGCTCCCTGACCTAGATGTAAAATTAAACTTCAGTTCAGTATTGAATACATAAGAAGACGGGGAAATGGTTGCTCAAACAGAATTCACCCATTTTTCTTAGCTACATGCCCAAAAAGAAGGTTTGAACAATACGTCGCTCCTCGACGGCTAAGCCATGAACTAATAAATGCAATTTAACCCCAAATGTGACGGTGTCACCCACAAATCTCGATTAAAAGCCAGTAGAAATTATTTGTAGCTTTAGTACTCCCTAACACATGCTGCATGGCTCCTCTCTTTTTCCTCCCAAGCTAGCCAAACCCTAACACATGCTGCATGGCTCCTCTTTTTTTCCTCCCAAGCTAGCCAAACCCCATATTGTGAAATTAACACGACAATTTTTTTTCTCGAGAAAACGCAAAAGATTTGCGTTTCATTGCATTGAAAAGGAAGGGGTTTCAGTTACCTAGGAGGCAATTATATAGAGTGAGGGTGCTGCAATTAATGTACATCCCAGGTCTGGGGAATGAGGGCACGCAGGCCCAACGCGCCGGCTCTGGCCCAAAGGGTCGCCTCCTCCTTGATTTTATCCAGTAGACTAGCTATAGAAGGGCTGGCTCTGTCGAAGACGCAGTCGTTCCGATGCTTCCACAACATCCAAGGAATGAGTAGTGTCGCCGGGGCGAGGCCCTTGCGCATAGGCTTGGGCGTGTGCTGCCGCACGGAGAGCCACCAGGTGTTGGTTGATGGCTCACCATCAGGTGGGTTGCAGGGAACCCTTAGCCAGCTCAGGATTTCATACCATACCTGCCGGGAGAACGGGCAGGCGAGGAGGAGATGCCGGAGGGTCTCCGGCGCCTGGTCACAAAGTGGGCAGCACGCGAGGTGCTGCAAGCCGCGACGGGCGAGGCGGTCAGCGGTCCAACACCGGTCTAAGTGGGCGAGCCAATGGAAGAAGCGTACCCGGGGCGGCGCCCAGCATTTCCAAGTGAGTTTCCAAGCATCACATGCGGTGGATCCGTGGAACGTGGCAAGGTAGGCAGACTGCACGGTGTAGGTGCCTTTGGAGCTCCACTTCCAGAGTAGATGATCTGGCTCGGCGGAGAGCGTTGTGTGCTCAATCATGTGCCAGAGTTGCAGGTACTCGCCGATCTCTTGAATCCCAATGGTGCCCTGTATGTCACGCGCCCAACTGTTGGCCTGAAGGCCATCCGCCACCGTCCGCAGCTTGCGGCGTCTCTTGGGGATGCAAGAGTATAACGCCGGCGCGATCTCACTGACGGAGCATCCGTTAATCCAGCGGTCCTCCTAGAACAAGGCGAGCTGGCCATTGCCTATCTGCATGGTGGTCGAGGCAAAGAAAAAGGCGTGCTCGTCGGCGGAGAACTGCAGGTCAAGACCGCTCCAAGCCCTGGCGTTGCTGGTGCGGCTTAGCCACAGCCAACGTGTGCGGAGGGCGAGGCCTGTGCGCTCGAGGTCGTGGACACCAAGTCCTCCAAGCGAGATCGGCCGTGCGACGCGCCGCCAGTTGACATGGCAGTGGCCGCCGTTGGCTTCGGCGCGTCCGGCTCAAAGGAATCCCCTCTGTATCTTCTCCAGCGCCTTGATGATCCGCTTCGGTGGTGCTAGCGCCAGCAGCTGGTGGATGGGGATGGCGCTGAGCACGGCCTTGACAAAAGCAAGGCGGCCAGCCTTGTTCATGAGGCGCGCCTTCCAGGTAGGCAGCATGCCAGCAGTTTTGTCAACCACGGGTTGGAGCAGGGCAGCGGATGTGCGCTTGATCGTGAGCGGGATGCCAAGATATGTGATAGGCAGGTCCACGATGGGGCAGCCAAGTGCGTCGATTATGGGCGCCACGTCGTCGGCGTCGCAGCAGACGAGTGTGGCAGAGCTCTTCAGGAAGTTCACCTGGAGGCCCGACGCGCGTCCGAAGAGCTGCAGGACTCCTTTCACTGCCATGGTCTCGCCCTGGGTGGGGTGGCAAAATAGTATCACATCGTCCGCATATAGTGAGACAGCCGGGATCGGGCGCCGCGAGTGAAGCTGCTGCAAGATGCCCGTCTCGGTGGCTCAGCGAAGGAGACGGCTAAGCGTGTCTGTTAGAGTAGTCATTATGGTATACGACTTCTAGTCCAAGTCAGTTTTGTACCCCTACCCCAAGTCGGTTTGTACCCTCTTATATACTCTTGTATGCCGCACCAAATCATCAATAAGCAACAGTTTTATTCAGCTTTCATGGTATCAGATACCGATCCCAGGAGGTTTAGGGTATGGCTCCGCCAACGCCACCGCCGCCGCCGCCGCCCGGCTACTTCGAGCGCCGGGCCGCACTCATCGCCAAGGCTGCCAACGCCGCGGCCGCTTCTCTCTCGGCCCTCACCATAGCTCCATAAAACTACCCTGCACCCATCCTCGCCGCACCAATATCTCTTGCTGACACAATCTCCGACGTCAGCCCCTACATCCCCATAGTTCTTGATCTCGCCGTCCACAACTACTACCATTGGAGACATCTCTTCGATCTCCACCTCGGCCGCTGCAACCTGCGCTCGCATGTCGCCGCCAACTGTCTTCCCCGCCCCGACGATCCGCAATGGTTGAAAGACGATCTCGCGATCGTCCAGTGGTTCTACACCCGCATCACCACCGAGATCTTCAACATGCTCGATCACGACGGCGCCACTGCTGCCAACATCTGGCACTCCCTCCGTCAGCTCTTCCAAAGCAACACCGACGCTCGGAAAAACGCTCTCCACACCGAGCTTCGCAATATGGTGCAAGGAGACGCCCCGGTGAACCTGTTCTGCCAGCGCGTTAAGACCATTGTCGATGAGCTCCGCGAACTCGGCGATACAGTTAGCGACTCACAACTAATCAATATCGTCGTCGCCGGCCTCAGCGAAGACTTTGACAAGCAAGCCTCGTTCATACCGATGATACGGCCCCCTCCTACCTTCGCTGAAGTACGTTCCTTGCTACAACTCACGGCGGAAACACAAACTCGCAAGGACTCTCGCCCCAAGGTCTTTCATGCTGCGGCTCGTCCTCCTCTGTCGTCTACACCAGCGCCGCCTTCCAGGCCGGCTCCTGCCGCCGGGCCGTCCGCATCGTCATCTGTTGAACCGCCCCCAGGCTGGCGTCCTAGTCCGAACTACCGCGGCAAAAACCCTATCTACAGGCCACCGCCGACTCGTTCGGTTCCGCCTACGACATCACCAGCACCGAGTCCTGCACCACCCACCAGTGCTCCATCTGCGGTTGCATGGCGGCCTCCTCATGATCCTTGGACGGGGCTTGTTCAAGCATGGCCCATGCCCTGGTCCGCTCCGTCCACCCTCGGTGCTCCGCCGGCATACTCAGGTGCCTGGCAACCCGGCCTTCGGCCGCCTACTGGTGCTCCCGGGGTTCTCAACCCCCGACAGCCGACCAATGCCTATCACGCCGCCCCGACGTATGCTCCTTATGGTCATTACAGCACCGACGGCGGCGCCTACTACACACCTCAGCCGGCCCTGCTCCCGACGCCACCCCCACCATAGCCGGCCAATGCCTACTACACTCCCCAGCCGGCCCTACTGCCTTCACCATCGTATCCGCCGGCACTGCTTCCGACGCCACCCTCACCTGCGACGCCGAGCTGGGATCAAGCTGCCTTTCTCCAGGCCATGAATAACTTTGCTGCACAAGGAAACTCAGGTACGGATTGGATCTTTGATTCAGGGGCCTCTAGTCATATGTCTGCATCTAGTAATTGGTTATCTTCTTGCACTAAATCTCCTTTCCCTTCCATTATCCTTGGAGATGGATCATCTATTCCTATATATTGTGTTGGTCAGGCTCAACTTCCCTCTTCCACCAAACCTCTTTTACTTCGCGATGTTCTAGTTGCACCCGCCCTCATTAAAAATCTTATCTCTGTTCGCCAATTTACTTGCGACAATCTAGTTTCGGTTGAATTTGACCCTTTTGGTCTATCTGTGAAGGATTACCTGACCAAGGCCGAGATCGCTCGCTTCAATAGCTCCGGTGATCTTTATTCTCTTAATGGAGTTCCTGCCGCCACCCCTCCAACATCCATGCTGGCCTCCGTCGATCTCTGGCATCGTCGCTTGGCCATCCCAACCCCGCCGTCTTAGCTTCTATGCTTAGTGAATTTACCATACCATGTAATAGGGACTCTCATAATTCTGTGTTTTGCGAGTCTTGTCAATTAGGCAAACATGTGCGTCTTCCCTTTAGTTCCTCTAGTTCTTGTAGCACTTATCCCTTTGAATTAATACATTGTGATTTATGGACCTCTCCCATTGCAAGTGTTTCGGGTTTTAAATACTACCTTGTTATCCTAGATGATTTCACCCACTTTGTCTGGACTTTTCCTCTACGCAACAAATCCGAGGTCCATTCTATTTTCCTTAATTTTCAACGCTATGTGTCTGTTCACTTCTTCCTCCCAATTCGCTTTATCCAATGTGACAATGGCCGCGAGTTTGATAACATTAAAAATCGTACTTTCTTCTTACAACATGGCATCCTGCTTAGGTTCTCATGTCCCTACACCTCCCCTCAAAATGGTAAAGCAGAACGCTCTCTTCGCACCCTCAATGATATAGTTCGCACTCTCCTCATTCAATCATCTATGCCTCCCAAGTTTTGGGCTGAAGCCCTACACATGGCCACCTTCCTTCTAAATATTCGACCTTCTAAAACTAAACCCAACACTACTCCCTATTATTCCCTCTTTCTTTCCCACCCCGACTACTCCGCGGTTCGTGTTTTCGGCTGTCTCTGTTTTCCCAATGCCTACGCCACTTCTGCAAATAAATTGTCACCACGCTCTATCCCATGTGCTTTTCTCGGCTTCTCTGACGAGCACAAAGGCTATCGCTGTCTCGACCTTCACACCGGATACGTTCATGTCTCTCGTCATGTCACGTTTGCTGAGCACATTTTTCCTTTCTCACAACGCACTACTACACCATCCAACACCCCTAGCTCCGCAAACACCCCCTCTCCCCGTCCTTTCCAACTATATACTCCCCTACCTGCCGAACACAACTTATCACCACCACCATTAACACCCACCATAGCCAATCCCAACCATACACTCACCCCACCCGAGACGTCTCCAACACCCCCGACCCCTGCTTCCTCCCCAACACCCCCGGCCCCTACTCCCACTCCACCACCCAGCCCTGCTCCCACTCCACCACCCAGCCCTACTCCTTCGTCCGACTCTTCCGCTGCGCCGGACTCACCAGTACCCACCTTACCCCCTCGTGCTATTCCTACAGCAGCCCCGATTAATGATCATCGCATGCGTACTAGGGCCAAATCAGGATTTCATCAACCCCAAGACCGCCTAAACCTTCATACCTCCGTATCTCTCACTTCTCTTCCAAAGAATTACAAAACTGCTCTACTTGATCCCAATTGGGCCGCTGCCATGCAAGAAGAATATAATGCTTTACTTCAAAACAACACCTGGCAACTTGTTCCTCGTCCTCCCAATACAAATATTGTTTCTGGCAAATGGATTTTTCGCCAAAAGTTCCACTCCGATGGGAGCCTCTCACGATATAAAGCCAGGTGGGTTTGTCGTGGCTTTTCTCAGCAACAAGGAATTGATTACGAAGAAACCTTCTCTCCTGTTGTTAAATCTAGCACCATTCACACAGTTCTTAGTGTTGCTGTCTCCTCTTCATGGCCCATTCACCAACTTGATGTGAAAAATGCTTTCCTCCATGGTTCCCTTCAAGAAACTGTCTACTGCCAGCAACCTCTGGGTTTTGAAAATCCATCCTTTCCAACTCATGTATGTCTTCTTCAGAAATCTCTCTACGGTCTTAAACAGGCCCCACGAGCTTGGTTTCAACGCTTCTCCTCCTTCATTCAAACAATAGGCTTCACTCCATCTCTCTCCGACACCTCTCTTTTTGTGTATCATCAAACTTCTGACACTGCCTATTTACTTCTCTATGTAGATGATATCATTCTTACCGCCTCCTCTCAAAAGTTCTTAGATCATATTGTCTCTCTTCTTAGATCTGAATTTTCTATGACTGACCTAGGACTCCTTCATCATTTCTTAGGCATTGCTGTTGTTCGAGATTCCTCCAGCCTTTTTCTTTCCCAACGCCAGTATATTCTTGATCTTCTTAATCGTGCTGGTATGCTTGACTGTCAATCATCTCGCACTCCTGTCGATACTAGTTTTAAACTTTCGGCTACCGGTGAACCCTTTTCCGATCCTACTCTCTATCGTAGCCTAACAGGTGCTCTCCAATATCTCACCATTACTCGGCCTGAAATCTCTTTTGCTGTTCAACAAGCATGTCTCTATATGCATGATCCCCGGGTTCCTCACTATAATCATGTTAAACGCATTCTTCGGTATTTAAAAGGAACTCTCAATCATGGTCTCCACCTCAATAATTCTTCTCCAAACTCGCTTACCGCATACTCTGATGCAGACTGGGCTGGTTGTCCTGACACTCGAAGGTCCACTTCCGGTTTTTGTGTTTTTCTTGGTAACAATTTGATTTCTTGGTCTTCGAAAAGACAGGTTACAGTCTCACGTTCGTCGGCCGAGGCTGAGTATCGCGCTGTGGCACATGCCGTTGCAGATACAATCTGGATTCGGCAGTTACTCTCCGAGCTACATAGGCCTATTGAGCAGGCCACTATTGTCTACTGTGACAACATATCAGCAGTCTACATGACCAGCAATCCAGTTCAACACCGACGCACAAAGCATATTGAGATTGATATTCATTTTGTTCGTGAAAAGGTTGCTCTTGGTCAGGTTCGGGTGCTTCATGTTCCCTTTACGGCTCAGTTTGCTGACATTTTCACCAAGGCACTGCCTACTAAGCCGTTTCAAGATATCTGTTTCAGTCTCAACATCGTCGAGCCTGCCGTTGATACTGCGGGGGGATGTTAGAGTAGTCATTATGGTATACGACTTCTAGTCCAAGTCAGTTTTGTACCCCTACCCCAAGTCGGTTTGTACCCTCTTATATACTCTTGTATGCCGCACCAAATCATCAATAAGCAACAGTTTTATTCAGCTTTCAGTGTCGACCGCGAGGACAAATAGCTGGGGCGAGAGGGGATCGCCCTGTCGAAACCCACAGCGATGCCAAATGGTCGGGCCGGGCTTGCCGTTCAGGAGCACCTTGGTGCTGGCCGACGAAAGCAGAATGGCCAGCCAGTCCAGGAAGCGGTTGCCGAATCCGTATTGGCGCAATACCTCGAAAAGGAACGGCCAGCTGATCGAGTCGAAGGCCCGTGCCAAGTCGAGCTTCAACAGCAAGCGGGAGGCCTTGAGCTGATGGAGGAGGCGCGCGGACTGCCGGACGAGGACGAAGTTGTCATGTAATGAGCGTCCAGGGATGAACGCGTTCTGGTTCGCGCTGACGAGGGCATTGAGCTTGGGCGCGAGACGCAGCGAGAGGACCTTCGCGAAGATCTTGGCGACGAGGTGGATGAGGCTTATCGGCCTGTAGTCTCCGAGACAGCGAGAGTCCACGCGCTTGGGCAGCAGCGTGAGCAGCGCCTGGTTAAGGCAGCTGAAACCACGGCCCCGGAGCGCGTAGAGCTGCTGGAACACGTCGATGAGGTCCTGCTTGACGATGGGCCAACATGCGCGCAGGAAGTCAGCGGTGAAGCCGTCGGGGCCGGGTGCTTTGCGCGCGGGCAAGCGCTTGATGGCCTGCCAAATCTCCTCGGCGTCAAAAGGTGCATCAAGGTCGTCGAGATTGGCAGGCGTGATGAGGGCGAGGAGGTCCAAAGTGCACTCCCGGGGCGTGGCGGTGCCAAGCAGAGCGTCAAAGTGCGCGTAAGCTGCCGCGGCCATGTCTCCCTGGTCCGTGATGATTTCCTCGTCAACCATCAGGCTGTGCACCGTGTTCTTCTGCCGCCTATATGAGCATTGCCGGTGGTAGAAGGATGTGTTGGCATCGCCGTCTTTGAGGTTCGCAAGGCGGGCGCGTTGGCGAGCGATGGATCGCTCCAGGGAAGCAAGGCCTAGGTAGGAGGCCTTGATCTGGCGACGCAGCCAGTCTTCATGCGGGGACAAAGCTCTACTCTCCAAAGCAGTGTCAAGCCTGAGGAGAAGCTCGCGGGAGATCGCCAGCCTGAGGCGCACATTGCCCACGGTCCGCGAGCTCCAGCTAGTGAGCTGGCGCGCGGTGGCCTACATGCGCAACATGAATCGCCGGAATGGGTCCGCCACGTGGACGGAGTGCCATGCAGCCGCGACGACGTCGTGGAATCCGTCGAGGCGAATCCAGAAATCCTCGAAGTGGAAGCGCCGGTGTGGAGGCGTTATCGGAGAGCAGTCCAGGATCAGGGGGCTGTGGTCAGAGACGACGGAGGCGAGGCAGCGTAGGAGGCACGCGCTATGAAGCTCCTCCCAGTCCGTGGTGCAAAGCACCCGGTCGAGGTGGACAAGGGTCGGAGGCGACTGCTCATTCGACCAAGTGTAGCGTCTCCCGCTGAGGTACACTTCTTTGAGCGCTAGGTCGTTGAGCACGCGTCGAAAGCGACCCATCATGCGGCGGTTGAGTTCCCGTTGTTTTTGTCCTCGTCGCGATATATGAGGTTGAAGTCCCCGCACAACATCCACAGTCCGGGGCACTCGTCGCGAATGTCGCGGAGCTCTTGCATGAAGGCAACCTTGTCGTCGTCAAGTTGGGGCCCGTAGACAACGGTGAGCCACCATGGAGTGCCGAAGCCAGACGCGGTGGAGACCTTAGCAGACAAGGCGTTGGTGGTGAAAAAAGGATCGGTGATGGCCACCTCTCTACTCTTCCATGCCAACAGGATGCCGCCACGGGTCCCGTCCGCGGGCAAGTACACATAGTCGTCAAAATCCGAGCCAAGAGTCTCAAGGACAACCGACGAGCAAACTAACTGCATCTTAGTTTCTTGGAAGCAGGCGATCGATGCATTGGTGGTTACAACAAGCGACCGAATGGCGGTGCGGCGAGCGCGCGCGTTGAGGCCGCGCACGTTCCAAACCAGGACCTTGGGGGCGTGATCCATGGAGCAGAGATCGACGAGCAGGCGCGCCGGCGTAGCTAGGCCCCGATCGGGCTGCCAGCGACCACCGTGGTGATCGGCGCAACGGCGGGGTCGGAGGGGAGCTCGCGGCCTATCAACGCGGCCATGGCCGAGAGGACAGACATAGGGAGAGGCGTCGCAAAGAGCCCCTCGTAAGTCTTCATCTCCGTGGCCGTGATCTTCTGGTCTAGCCCAACGATCGCGAGGGTGCGCAGTACGTGGATTTGCGCACGTCTTTCGGCGGTAGGTGGAGCAGCCGCCTTGCATGTCGAAGCCGAGCCAGATCTTCCACGTCGCGGGGCAAAGTTGGGCGGGCATCGCCGCTGACGTTTCCCGGGAGTTGGAAGTGCGGCGTCGAGCTGCTTGGTGGCAGCAGCGAGGAAGTCGCCAAGGGTCCAGGTTGTGGTTGTAGTTGCGCCAGCGCGTGGACGTGTACGGCGCAGGGTCACTGGGGGCGAGGCGAAGCGCGTTGGAGTTCTCTCCACAGCGGGGCATGCAGCTTGGGTCGGGTGGGTGCATGCAGTCTGGGCCGGGTGGGCAGGTGGGCCGTCCAGGGGTGGCTGCGGCGTGGATGCGTTATCCAGCGCAGCCTCTCCCTCGTGTGGGGCCGCAGGGGTGGGGTCCATGCTTGGCGCGCATGGCGCGGCCGCGGGAGACTCCAGAAGCCCTTCCTCGTGGTCGCTTGGCGGGGCCTGCTCCGTGGCTTGGACCGGTGGGCCAGCATGCGCTAGTGGAGCAGGGTCCGTGGACCGGTCGGCGTGAGACAGCACCGCTGCGGGCGCTGACGGGGGCGAAACACCACTTTGCCCCGACAAAGGATCATCCTCGGGGGTGGGGATGGGCGAATCGGGCACCTCGCTGTCCAGCGACAAGTGGCCTGTGGGGCAGTCCTGGCCTGCGGGGCTGTCAGGATTGGCCTGGGCCGGCAGAGCTTTTGCAAGGCACCGGTCAAGTGGCCTGTGGGGCAGTCCTGGCCTGCGGGGCTGTCAGGATTGGCCTGGGCCGGCAGAGCTTTTGCAAGGCACCGGTCCTGCTCGTGAGGCGACAGCAGCGGTGCATGGTTCTCAGCCAATGGGGGCTGGCCATCAGACGTCGTCGGACCCAGCAACTCAGGATCAGAGGACGGGCCAGCGGGCAGCGGTGCAGCCTTGGCGATCCTTGCCGCATCAGCAGCGCGCTTTTTCTTTCCACCGCGCCTCCCTCTTTTGGAAAGCCGACGAGAGCGCAGCTGCCCGCCTGCTGTGGGCCAGGGCTCCATCGTCCTTCCCTGGGTACAGGCATGCAGCGGCATGGCTGCGTCCGTACGACGACGTTGGGCGGGCCATCGGGCGACGACGGCGATCCCATCGGCGCGGCCACGGTGATCGGAGGCGCGCCAACCGATGGAGTCGACCGCCATGCCGTCCGCGCGGCCGTCGCGGGCGTCAGACGTGCGCCGTCGCTTGCGGCTAAGGCGGCGGCCTCGGCCGCGACCAGACCCATCTCGGCGTGTCTCCTCACCGGCTTCGCCACCCGACGCATCATCACTAGGGCCGCCGCCGTTGCCGACAGCAGTCGAGGCGGCAAGCGCAACGGCGCCATCGGTGACCATGATAGACACGGGGTAGCTCAGTGTGCGGATGGTCGGCAGCGAGCCGCGTCTGGTGGCGGGGACGGATTCCACGATCTCCAGGACGGCCGCGCGGCGGATGCTGGCCGGCTCGTGCGTGCGCGCCGTCAACCGGAATACGGCGAGGTCGGCGCGCGAACGCGTGCTCGGGTGCAGTCGCTCAATCCAGCAGCTGGAACTGAAGTGAAATAGAAGTCAAGTTCAGTACCATAGTAGCCTACGAGTAAAATTTACTCAGGAGTGTTGCCTTTGTTTAAAAATTGGTATGTAAGTTGAAATATGATGCACTTCACGGCAATGAAATGATTTGACAGCATGCCATATAGAAATAGGTCATTGAACACTCATATAATGTCATTGTCTGTTTATATATATACACACACACAACATAAGTGGGTAAACATTTTAATGTCTTGATCGTACAAATATTTTCTATTTTTTGAGTAAGTTCATGTTAAATTATTTTATTTCACAGGACTTTGTCTAGCTGTTAATATCTGGTTGTATATTTTTTTTCTTTCTGATGTATTATCTGCAAAGCTCTATTGATCATATTATTTGTTAATATATCTATTCCATAAGAAAAAATGATTTATGTGGTAGTGTTGATCACTTGATTAAGCAGCCAGGGTATCAAGATTTAATTTTCCCTCTTGCCACCTGCATTGTAATGTCGGGGGCATATGAAGATGATTTTGACAAAGCTGACGAAATTATTTACACTGGCGAAGGAGGGAACAATTTGCTTGGCAACGGTCACCAGAAAACTGAACAAACATTGCTTCGGGGAAACTTGGCACTGAAGGTTAGTTCCCGGGTTTCCTTTGATTTTTATATTGTGCAAAAACCTATCTTGTTGTTTCAGTTTTTCTCTTTCTTGTATGTATAATCTATAGTCACACTTCAATTATAATGTGCTCAGACTTATTATTTTCTTGTTCCCATATAACATTTGTTTTCTTTCTTTCTTATATTTTTAATCTTATTTGAGTTGATTTTTTTTTTCAAAAGGAGGTTAAAACCCCCAGCCTGCATCATTGCAATGCACACAGCCATTGATTGCATCACCAAGTTTAGAGTAGCTTATGCTCATCCTTTTCCAAGAATTAGTTCTCTTCCAAATGCTAATAGTCGCCTCTTACTTCTATTAAAGGTTGAATAGCTTCCATTGCAATTACCAGTTCTCTTTGCAATCTACCACCTCCGTCTCAAAATATAAGACGTTTTTGCAGTTCGTCTTATATTTTGGGACGGAGGTAGTACTTCTCACAGTTTTTGTTCTTCGTATTGATTAACCTTTTCTGCTGGCTCTTGAGTGACATAATTTAATATTGTGCAGAATAGCAAGGATAATGGCAACCCTATACGGGTTATTCGTGGCCATATAGAAAAGAACAGCTACACTGGAAAAGTGTACACCTATGATGGATTGTACAAGGTTTTTATCTCCTAGATAATCTTCATATCAAATATCTGTTTGGTACCAAGTGTATGTAGGCTGATAGTTTTGAGCTAATCATCTAAACTAGCGAATTAGTGTGATATTTTTATTTTGCCAAAGAGTCACCTAGTGTGATCTTATTATCAAATATAACCTCTGTCTGGAATTAACTGTCACTGAAATGAGTGTAGACGCGTTTCAATGTGTAGATACACTCATTTCAGCGACAGTTAATTCCGGACGGAGGGAGTATATGTATATCTATTCAAATATTTCTTCCATTAACTTCAGGCTCTAGTCTGAAGCAAAATTAAGTATTTCATCAGCGATAGTTGCAGTGATATTGCCTCCTGTTATATGTCTTATCTTTACTGCTTCTGAAACTTGAACATGTCTCATGATTGCATCTTGAGTAACTTATTTTATGACTACAAATGTTACATAGGTAGTGGATTGCTTGTCAGAGAAAGGAGTGCGCGGGCATTTGGTTTTCAAATTCAGATTGAAGCGTCTTGAAGGTCAACCACCTTTGACAACTTCAAGGGTAGAGTTTACAATCTCAAGCTGATTTCAGCCCCCTATCTTGTTTTCGATATCTCTGTATTCTTCTTTTTGCAGTATAAAAGCATTTGTATCAACATTTCAATCTACTATAGTATTATTATTGACTGAACTAGGTTCCAAGATCATGGTTGTAATCAGATGCTCATTTGTGGCTGGATTTTTGTTGAATGCGTATGAAACAAAAATCATGCGGAAAGTAAAGAAAACTCGAAAATAACCGAGTTGACTGGGAAACCGCTGTGAACTCAGAAGCGTTCTAGGAAACAGGAGATATCATTTTTTTACTGCTATTGTTCTTACAATTCGGGATCACAGGTGTTCTTAGAATCCTGAATCACACATGTAGTTTGTGCCTTTTCTTTACTGTGTATTTTTCTCACAGAAGAACTTGTTGTGCTTGGATCTTTCAGTTCAATTATCCAGCAATTTCCTAGTACTTGATGCTGGTCAGGAGTCTGAAGATTCAGCTCCCCTCTATTAAATTTCTCACCCTCTATAAATAACATAATATCGACTCTCTTGACTGACAGACTATTGTACTCATGTTTCAAATCCTACGTTTGAAAAGTGATTTCCGTTCCACTTAGTTTCCTTTTACCATGATGCTTTCTTTAGTACTCCCTCCGTTCCTAAATATATGTCTTTGGAGAGATTTCACTATGAATCACATACGGATGTATGTAGATGCATTTTAGAATGTAGATTCATCCATTTTGCTCCGTATGTAGTCCATAGTGAAATCTCTACAAAGACTTATATTTAGGAACGGAGGGAGTACTTATTTACCTTTTAGCTTCTTATAAACACATATATGTGCAGGTGCTGTTTAATCGTGGAGATGTTCACATGCCAATTTCTGAATTACCTGGGTTTGTTATTTGAGCACTGACCATATTGATTTATCCTCAGTATTCATACTCTTTTGTCTTTTCCCTCCGGGTCTTACTATTTGTCTTTGAGTTTGTTCAATAGGTTGGTTTGTCGGGACATCTCTTATGGGCAAGAGAACATTCCAATTCCTGCTACAAATTTAGTTGATAACCCTCCTGTTCCTCCATCTGGTATGCTACAAACTTCTATTTATCCCCTTTAACTAGCTCTCCTGTCCATCGTTTTACCTGTTTTTATCATATATGTGATTTTGGCCGCTAATCTTCTGTTCATGCCGGATGCTTGCTTGTTGCTTTTAATGTTTGGAATTAGCTGATCTTTTTCTGACATGTGTTACTTGTATTGCTTGAGTTTCTTGCTTTTCACAAATATTCAGCACACACACTATAATGATTTTATCTGCGTCATGCCTTTTGTAGGCTTTGTGTACTCTAAGTCACTGCAGATTCCAGAATATATCAAGATACCAGCTGACAGTATTGGTTGCAACTGCAAAGGAGATTGTTCTAGCTCTACACACTGCTTGTGTGCTGTTCACAACGGTTCTGATCTACCATATGTGTCCAGACAAAAGAAATTGAGTGCTAAGCACGTGGATTCTACACATAAGAATATTGGAAGGTAAAATTTTGCATTGAAGATCATTGGGCTTTTAGCATAATGTAATGTCAAAAAACATGTTTATGGTAATATTTGCCTACAATGGGAGGTGGCAATGGCGCTTCAAGTTTTCAGGGAACGAAAAGGAATGTTTATCATGTGCTCTTTGTTCTTGGGCTGCAGCTCTTCTTTAATCAGTTGTGTAATCTTTAGGTTGGTGGAGCCCAAAGCAGTTGTGTTTGAGTGTGGTGCTAATTGTAGCTGCCACTGCAGCTGTGTAAATAGAACATCCCAGCAAGGATTGCAATACCACCTAGAGGTAATACTTTTCGTAGTCTCTTATTTTCTTTTATGTGTTACTCCGTGTATCCTTATTTCCTTCAGTCAGGTTTATAAGTCGAGCAAGGGTTTTAGGTCTTTAATTTGACTACCAAAACTTGTGTTATATGCCCACAAAAAATATATCTTCAGATTCGTCGTCGAGTGAAGTTTCTAAATATCTTCCTTTGGCATATTAGACATGTTATATGTTAGTCAAGTTAAAGACCTAAAATTTCATGCCTGACTTATATACACGACTGGAGGGAATATATTGCATTGCCTTGGAGATTAACAATCAAAATGTAAATTCAGGTGTTCAAAACTGAGCTAAAAGGTTGGGCTGTAAGAACGTGGGACACTATTCTTCCTGGGGCACTCATCTGTGAATACACTGGGGTATTGAGGAGGAACGCTGAAGTTGAAGGTTTGCTGGACAACAACTACATATTTGATATAGACTGTCTTCAGACCATTAAAGGCCTGGATGGGAGGAAGGTAATGCATTATTCTCTTCCGTTTGCTGGTTTCAACTTTGGAGCTGAATTGTTGTATGCTCAATGCCTCGATTTAATGTTATTTCTCCTAGTTGCCAACTTACCATAATAAAACCAAGGATATATTACTGTGATGCACTACTTCTAGTTCTCAATACAACTGTTCTCTGTTAGAAGGGAAAGGTGAAAGTGATATCATAATTGTCTTCGACTAGTAAAGTTGTTTACCTCATTGCTTGAAGCTTTGATTTGCATCTTTCTAGAGCTAGTAATTGGCCTAGATTTGGTTGGGACAGATGGAGCAGCATATCCTGTAAAATGAAATACTATAATGTCCTCCACCTGAAGATGTCATTTTCTTCCCTTTCCACAATGTCATGTATTGTGTATTAACATATCATTACCATGATATTTACTCGTTATTTTTCTACAGCAAAGGTCTGGCTCAGAACTGCATATGGCATCTCTTCAAGACGAGCATGACTCCGAGGCTTCTCAAGCCCCAGAGTATTGCATTGATGCTGGTTCCATCGGCAACATTGCGAGGTTCATAAATCATAGCTGCCAACCGAACCTTTTCATCCAGTGCATATTGAGCTCACATAGAGATATCAAGCTAGCAAAAATCATGCTTGTTGCAGCTGATACCATACCACCTCTTCAGGCGAGTCTTTGTGACTAAAACTTAATTGTTTTTTTCAAAGAAAGTTAACTCTGTAAGATGTTAACCATGAAATTCAGTGATAGTTGAATCATAACTATTGAAGCCTTATTGTTCAGTTATTTGACCTGTTAACCTTAATGTGTTGATTAGTTAGTAATTCATTCATTTTCCCATGGTACGTTTTACTTTTTGCCTGGTCATCCTAAGTAGCACGAACTTACTATATTGATGAATTGATATATCTGATAAACACATAGATGTCTTAGAGTAGAACCAACTCCCAGAAAGGTAAACTTGTGTTACTTTAAAACTCGGTGAGATAGTTGAATCACAATCACTCAAGCTTTATGTTCAGTTATTTGTGGTACTTATTTATTTTCATTTAGTAATTCATTCATTTTCCATGTTACATTGCTGCTCAACCATGTTTGTGGTATCTCAAAAAAAAAAACCATGTTTGTGGTAGATCATCTTAAGAAAATTGAACTGCTCTTTGCCCCTATTTGTATTATTAGTAAGCTGTTACCTCTGTCTAAAAAGATAGATGTTTCATGAATAGCACTGAAAACGTGAACATGGCCATTGCTTTTGTCAAGTATGTTTACAGAATTATGAAATAAATTTGTTTCAACGTCATCAAATATTTGGTGAAATGTCTACAGCATCATTTTAATATTGCCGACCCCAAAATTTCTAGATACACTAGAGATCAAAGTGAGAAAATTTGATCATACACATTCTAAGGCGTTATGTTTTTTTAGATAATGGAAGCTTCTTTTTTTACTCCCGGCCTATGGATCATAGATACATGCACCCATACTAAGGCGATATGTATTTTATGAATTGGTTTTGCAAACTGCTGTTAAGTTGACCATTAGTAGATACTGAAACATAATCAATTATATCAATTGTACAAGTGAGGGCACATGACACCTTTTATCTTCCTGCTGTTTCACCTGCCTATGGATTGCTGACTTGACTGTACTTGTTGCAGGAACTCTCGTATGACTACGGGTATGGCATGGACAGTGTCATTGGTCCAGATGGCAATGTTGTCAAGTTAGCTTGCCACTGTGGTGCCTCTGACTGCCGAAAGCGGCTCTATTAGGTTATTTGACAGCGCCATAGTGCTTCATGGGAAACTCCAAGTTAGCTTGCTACTGTGGCACCTCTGACTGCCGAAAGCGACTATATTAGGTTTTTTGACTGTGTCATGGTGCTTCTAGGGAAACTCTTAACATTATTACTCTTCATAGGACGCCATGCCATGCTTGCTGTGTAGCGCAAGGGTAGTACCCAGGCGAAACATTTCATTTTGTGTAGATGACATGCTTGTTGTGCTACTTAACCGACATTCAGCCAATAGCATGACTAAATTAATATATTATGGGGTTTCCTTTTTCTACATTTTCTTTGCATTTCTTGTTTGCATTATTTATGTTTGTGTGATATATCTGTGATAGTTTTCTTTGCTTGGTCTTGTTTAAAAATGGGAGGGGATGATTAATGGCTCATAAGGAGACCTTTATACTGTCTCCAAAAAGGAGGAGACCTTTAGCCAGCATACTTTGATTTGTTGGAGCCAATACCATGTTATGAACAATTTCATTCTTCAGACTTTTAAGCTCCTGCCAGGCGCAAGGGTAGTCTGACTTACCCAAACTGCCCTCATGAGTAAATCTGTAGTAGTAGTACAAACTTGTACATGGTGTACCCTTGTATGGTTTGGAAGCCATATGTGGGTTGGTTCTGAAGCCCACACATTTGTCCTGCAACTGCAACTGCAACTGTAAGAGAAGCCTTGATGATGGAAAAACATCAGATTAGTGAATCGCACTGCTGACCGTCGAAGGATCCAAGAAGTTCCTAGCCAGCTATGTGGATTTGCTCCAGACGGGCGCTGGATGGGTGATGCCGCTGGCCAGGGCCATGGATTTGTTCCAGCGATGTGTGGAATTGTTCAAGAGCGTATGGCTGCATGCATCCCCACGGGTGGGCAAGCACTTGTTTCGGTCTGGCCTCCCCTCGCCGGCGGACGGGCGCTCAGGCGGTGGTGGTGATCTAGATTTTGATTGGCCTATTTGGTGGTGGATGCAAACTACGTAGCTTTGACCTCCTGCGGCTCCATGGCGGCTGTGGCCACTGGAAATCTTCGTGAGGGTTCATCTCTCCAAATTCGGTGCTTCGGCGATGAGATGCAAACTATGGATGGCGGCTTGACGCAGAGGAATGGTTGTGTAGCGGCAGCGTTCGTACCGCGTGTAGCTGCTCGGATTGCGGAAAAGTGGTGGCGACGTCACATGAATGACTACAATGGTGGTGCTTCTCGAGCACCTAGTATCGAGCTGCGGGGTGAAAGCCCAGGTTTGACCCGAATTGGTTATACCTGGCAATGGCGACATTCATACGTCGTTACCTTGTTGAAGGCATTGCTCGGATATGCTCGGACCGTTTCTTCAGGGTGAAAACCTAGATTCTATCCTTCGGTGGTTGGATCCGGTGACGCAGGCGCCTAAGCGTTGCTCCTTTTGTGAAGGCGTTGCTGTTGAAGAATCTCGTCGTTCACGTGTTGTCATGAGATGGTTGGTGCGGATATGGTCTTTCCTATAGTTTGCCGATCAAGGATCTGATCACTTAGTTTTATTTTTTTGCCTCGCATATGCATAGCTTAGGTCTTATATGACTTTGCTATTTGCCCGCGTGTGCTTTTGTGTGTGTTAGTATTGGTTGTGTGCATCCTAGTTATGCAGAGGCCGGGTGTGTGAAAATCCGCCCTTTATCGAAAAGCTATGTGGATTTGCTACTGATCATTGAGCAATTTCTACATGCAGAGGAAAGAAGGTGCTAAGCTGATACATATCGAAGGGCGCCACCGCCCTTGGACCTAAACTCACGAGGAAGTCGATGCGGGTGCCACTGCCACCGCCAGAAGATCACATTAATCTCAACGTCGACGGCCCCTTCCAGGCGGCTGATGGCACAGTGGACACTGGTATGATAGTGCGTGATCACCGTGGTGGTGCCCTGGCGGTCGTTACAGCTGTGTGCTGAACCTTGGTACGATCTGTGCAGATGACCCTTAAACTGATACCTCTTGAGGAGTCTCGATGATTCAGTCCGTGGATGTTCACCTCTCATGTTATGCATCCCAGGTTGCAGAGATAAAGGTGTTGCTCAATGGAGAGAGATGGATGTTAGCGTTAGGAAAATTCCTAGAAACCAAAACTTGGGTTATTGCTACTGTTCGTAGGTCTACAGGCTCGTACTGTCTGCTGGCTCGGCAATTACCCGCTGGAGCTAACTAACTGACGCGGAACGCATCCTCCTCCACGTTTGATTAATATCAAGGTTTCATCAACCTTGGGGGGAGGGGTTCAATGCATAAACATTAGGTCTAATGTAATCTTGTTCCACTTTGCACTAGGTAGCATCACCATGTTTTGAGCACTGTTATTTAAACGCTTGGTGGATGCTATTTTGGTTTTCAGGTATACAGAATCAAATTCAGTTCAGTTCAATGCATAATATGGCTTTCAGGTTCCAGGGAAAGATGGCAACAGGAACAGAGATACATAATCGCACCGACTACCAAGTACTACTACCAACGATGGCGTCCATTTCGGGGCCGAACAAGATTAGACATAGACACGAAACAAGGAAGACAAAGACAGTAACTGAATGAAACAACGCGAAGGCACGAAATACCCTCACCAATCGTCGAGCAGGGCAGGCACATGGATACATCGAAACAGAAGCGCAGGAATGCAGTGCAGGCCGCGACCTAGTCGATGATTATGAAGGCAGTCTCCCCCTCGCCGCCGCAGAGCGACGTGGCCCCGGTCGCCTGAGGGGCCGCCGTCGCGCTCTGCTCGCCGCCCGGGGGCAACGTGGCCCCGGTCCCCTGAGGCGCCGCCTTCGGTTTCTCCTCGCCGTTGCAGTAGCCGAACGATTTCGTCACGCGGTCCAGGAACTCGTTTAGCCGCGGCTCCTGGACCGGCGAGTCCTGCACCGCCTTCGCGTTCTCCTCGCCGTCGCCGAAGCCGAACGACCTCGTCACGCGGTCCAGGAACTCGCTCAGCACCGGGTCGTTGACCGGCGAGTCCCGCACGCAGCAGACCTCGTCGACGCCGACCTCGTCCAGGCCGCCGCGGAGCGGCCCGTCCGTCCACCGCACTGTGAAGCGGCACGCGCACCGCTCCTCGCCGCCCACGGTGACGTGAGCCGCTCTTTTCACCTGCATATTTGGTCGGCGCTTGTTGATAAAGCATAACATACATGCGTGTGGAAGGAAGTGAGGACGGCGCAGCGCGAAGGGCGTACGGAATCAAGGATGGCGTCGTAGTACTTGCGCTCGCCGTTGGACATGGCGCGGAGGACGCAGAGCAGCTGGCCGCGGCGGAGGTCGCCGCAGCGGGCGTCCTCGAGGGGCGGGCTCGCCGGGCGGAACCTGGTGCGGAGCGCGGTCACGTCGCCCGGGGAGGCGAGGTCGGCCGTGTTTGGGTCGTGCCACTCGTCGAACTCCTCGCGGAATTCCTCGAACATGACGCGCAGCGAGTCGCCCTGCAGCGCCATGCGCGCGCCGTACCACGCGCCGTCCTTTGCGCGGTACTCCAGGCGGGGAGGCCGCCGGCGCGGCGGGGCAGGGGCAGGGACCTTCCGGTTTCGTGGCGTCGGCATTGCCGCGGTACGGTGGGAGTGGCGGCGCTTGGGGTAGTTGGAGCACGGGGAGGGGGTTTCCCGATGTTTTCTAATCGTCAAGCGTCTCGATCTTTTATTACTCCCCCCTTTCTCATACTCTTGCACCTCCCTCCGTTCCTAAGGTGTATTTTTTTTTCAAAAACACTAACGCCCACACGTGTAGGCGTCTGGCAACTCGTCCACATGCATGGATCCTAGTCCAATCAATTATGCACGAATCTTGGCATGTTCTAACAGTTTTTATGTGCCACATAGGACTAAGATGGTGCGTGGCATTCATCCGGTCGCCCACACATCCTTTTTACCACACTGGAGCTGGTGTGTGGGCGTTTAGCAATTCGCCCACACACCAGTTTTCACGCACGCAGAGGGGGATGGTGTGTGGGTGTTTATCACTTCACCCACACGCCCGTCTACTCGCCCACACCCAAAGCTGGCAGTTGCCATGTGTTTCTGCAGGGTACATGGCAACTGCCCTAGCTTTGCTTGTAAGCAGATGTCAACTCTCTTTCACCCGAGTTGCCATGTGTTTTTGCATGGTACATGGCAACTGCCCTAGCGTGCACGTAAGCAGATGACAACTCTTTTTCTTTACATGGCAACTGCCCTAGCGTGTTTGTGAGCACATGGCAACTCTCTCTTTTACCCGAACATGTTTTTTTGCCACGCCTTTTTTTAGTGCTACATGGCAACTGCCTAGTGTTAGTGAGTGGCAACTCCTAAAATTTTCAAATCATGGCAACTGCAGTATACCAGACCATACATGGCAACTGCAGGTGAGCAACCATGGCAACTGTAGTTGTCCGACATGGCAACTACAGTTAAACGAACATGGACGAGGGTCTGGACCATGGCAACTGCGGGACGCGCGATGACTGTGACGCGGGGCGTGCGGGACCACGAGGTACGAGGCCTGACGTACGGGGCGTGTGGGCGTTATCTATTTCGCCCACACACACGCGTGTAAGAGGGATCGGGAGGGGAAAAAGAGGTGTGTGGGCATTACTTGTTTTGCCCACACGTAGGTGTGTGGGCTGTTCCTCTTATACACCACACAAAATGTGTGGGCAGACCCCTAACACTCACACGTGTGGCACTTATCGGCATCCTTTTTTTTATATAAAATTTCATTTCATAATATAAGGTGCATTTTTTCTAATTCCTCAAAATCTGATTTTAGCCATCTAGAAAAAGAAAAGTATCTCTCCTTTAATTGCATGTATCTCTCTTTATAAAGGAAAAAAAGCAAAGT
The DNA here is from genome assembly GCF_018294505.1 of Triticum aestivum. Taxonomy (NCBI): domain Eukaryota; kingdom Viridiplantae; phylum Streptophyta; class Magnoliopsida; order Poales; family Poaceae; genus Triticum; species Triticum aestivum. The sequence continues at coordinate 334,479,476 of NC_057796.1, read as the reverse complement.
ACCTTTCTCCCGATTGCGTGTATCTCTTACTTTACTAGTCTAAATAATTTACTTGCCACTAATCAATGATTTAGCGAAAGTTAATTTTATGCCTTAATCATCGTCCTAAGAATTATACACCTTACATAAAAGATGGAGGGACTATTATGCACGGGGAGGGAGTAGCATACTCTAAAATTGTATAAAAAACTGGAGTATATCATATTATACTCCCTCCATTCCTTTGGTTATATGTAAGGTGTATTATTTTGATCATGATGAATAATGCACATAATTATACATAATTTAGAAGGAAATTAACCTTGACTAAATCACTCATTAGCAGCAAGTAAATCATTTAGGCTAGGAAAGAAAAGAATACACACAATCGAAAGAGATACTTTCTTTTTTCGATACAATGAGAGATACATGCAATCAGAAGAGAGATATTTTTTCTTTTTTTGAGGTCTAAAGACGGAATTATGAGAAATCTCTATATTATTATACTACTTAAAAATTCCCGATTCATCTTTCTTCCCATCAATCATTCTTCCAACCTTCCCCATATAATAATTAATCACTTTAGTTTATTTACCTTCTAAATCAATTTCATTTTTATTTACTTACCAAATTCTGATCAGAATATAAGATAAATCAGAAGCAGAATTTAATGAACATTTATTTACAGAATCGCATACTATGGGCAGGTAAATCAATTCTGACCAAAATATAAGATAAATCACGGACAGAATCTAATGAACATTTATTTACACAATCGTATATCACAAACTAACATACTAAAATATTTATATCCCGTTGGAACGCACGGGCATTGTTCCAGTAGAAAAAATGCATCTTAAAAAATACACCTTATATAAAGGATAGATGGAGTAAGACAGAGGAAATAGCCTTTTGCATTGGTCCAAGCAATCTCTCTCTTTCCTGCATGGAAACTAAATCAATCAAAAACTAAAAATACAAAGAGAATACATATATGGGATGACGTGTTGGCTATGGGATCCTTATATACGCGTACTATGTTGTATATAAGAATGTTTATGTAGTATATATAATACTTGTTAAGTACTATGTATCATATTTTGAGTATACTATTTTTTATGTATAAATATGTACGTATTTCACAAATAATGTGTGTATATATATATAAGTATGGAGTGTTTCTGCTCATCCATTGTCGTACATTTTATAAAAAAAACCTGGTGTCCTTTTAAATAACCCGCGGTCCAGTATTAAATCCCTCTCCTTTCTCTTTATTTGTTGGGCTTCAGCCCAACTTCTGTAGCCACTGTTGCAGGCACCTGGGCGCTGGTTAGTATTCCGCGTTAGTAGGTCCAGTTCACTCTGTTTTCAATCCGTTTAGGTCCCTGGTATTTATTATTTATAGAAAATATGTTAAAATGATCATGGTGCAACCGTCACTCGGATTAAAATAATTTTTATATGTAATTTGACTAAAAAAATGCTTAATTTCCAACCATGCTATTAGTCGTTCCTGTTAACTAATATAAAGTTCTTTTTAGGGCATAACCTTAATTAACCTAATTAATTGCTATTGAATATTAAATGTTTTTACCTCATGTGAATTGGCTACATATGTTAAATAAAGTATGTTAAAAGGGCATGCAGTGTACCTTTTTTTTACTGACAAGGAGCAGAAGGAAATGACAAGCGTTTTCAACAAGGTATTTTCTGCAAGCACTGAAATTATTGGTAACGGATAGTTTGATAGCAAGATAATTTGTAACGAGCAATAGGTAGTAACGGTAACAAATGTGCAACAAGGTAGCTCAATCCTTTTTGTAGCAAAGGGCAGGCCAGAATATAATAAGCACGACTTTCATCATGTTTGTTTGATTCACGTTTGTTATTTTCATAATTTGATATGTGGGTGGACTGGTGCTTGGAGTGTTTTTTTACTTGAACAAGCCTCCCATTTATGATTACCCCCTCTCGCAAGCATCCGCAACTATGAAAGAAGAATTAAAATAAATCTAACTATAGCATGAAACATATGGATCCAAATCAGCCCCTTACGGAATATCACATAAAATAGGGTTTAAGCTTCTGTCACTCTATCAACCGATCATCTAATAACTACTACCTCCGTTCCCCAATATAAGTCATTTTAGAGATTCCAACAAGTGACTACATACGGAGCAAAATGAGTGAATCTACACTCCAAAATATGTTTACACACATCCATACGTTGTAGTCCATTTGAAATGTCTAAAAATACTTATATTTAGGAACGGAGGGAGTGCTCCACAATGCCTTCCCTTAGGCCCAAAGATGGTGAAGTGTCATGTAGTCAACGTTCACATGACACCACTAAAGGAAGCAACAACATACATATCATCAGAATATCGAATGAATACCAAATTCACATGATTGCTTATGACAAGACTTCTCCCATGTCCTCAAGAACAAAAGTAACTACTCACAAATCATATTCATGCTCAAGACCAAAGGGTTATTGAATAACATCAAGGATCTGAACATATAATCTTCCACCAAATAAACCAACTAGCATCAACTACGAGATGTAATCAATACTACTAGCAACCCACAAGTACCAATATGAGGTTTTGACACAAAGTTTGAATATGAGAGATGAACTAGGGTTTGAGATGAGATGGTGTTGGTGTAAATGTTGATGAAGATCGGGCCTCCCATGATGATAGGATCGTTGGTGATGACGATGGCTTCGATTTCCCCCTTCCGGAGGGAAGTTTCCCCGCCGGAGTCGCTCCGCCGGAGAACAAAAGTGCTCCTGCCCAGGTTCCGCCTTGAGACAGCGGTGTTTCGTCCCGAAACCGTCCTTCTGATTTTTTTTTCTAGGTCAAATGGCACCACATAGGAGAAGATGGGTCTCGGAGGCCTGCCACGGGCGCCACAAGCTCGGGGGGCACGCCTAGGGGTTAGGGCGCGCCCCTAGGCTTGCGGCTGCCTGGTGGCCCCCCTCTTGTTTTTCTTTCGCCAATAATTTTAATATATTCCAAAATAATTCTCTGTCAATTTTCAGCTCATTTGGAGGTGTTCAGAAAAAGTGCCTTTGATATAGCCCATTCTGGTCCAGAATTCCAGCTGCCGGCGATCTCCCTCTTCATGTAAAACTTGCAAAATAAGAGAGAAAAGGCATGCGAATTGTATTATAAAGTGAAATAATAATCCATAATGCAATAAATATCAACATAAAAACATGATGCAAAATGGACGTATCAACTCCCCCAAGTTTAGACCTCACTTGTCCTCAAGCGAAAGCCGAAAATACGGACATGGAAGCATCATGGTCATTATTATAACAACAATATATCATCATAAAACATCTCATGCTAGAGTAACAATTCATTCACAATCTAAAGTATGGAACATAAACTTTATTGGATACTAATAAACTATGTTCTCGGTCATTGAAACAATCACAATCCATCATATTTTCAAAAAGAGTCTATGTAAGAGCTTTGTTTAGCAAGTTCACATACTCGACCATCATATAGTCTTCTATGATTGCTGACACTCAAGGCATATTTATAGAGCAAAAGTCTTAGTCAGACACATAGAAAGATAGGGCCTTATGATTTCACCTCCCAACTTATATATATGTTTGGATCTATCTACCACATGATGCTTGCCACTAGAGAGTACATAGAGAGGAATAGGGACAAACACTATTGACTCTTGCATAAAAGTAAATACATGAAAGCAAATACATGAAAGTAAAAGATAGGCCCTTCGCAGAGGGAAGCCGAGGTTGTCATGCACTTTTTGTTTTTGGATGTGCAAAGTCTTAATATAAAGGAACCTCACTTTATATTGCCCCTTGCGATAGCAACCTTTATTATGCAGTCTGTCGCTTTTATTTCTTCACCATCACAAGATCGTACAAAGCTTAGGCCATGTTTGGTTCATAAGTCCTAGGACTTTTTCTAGTCCCAACTAAAATGTGCCTAGTCCCTACAAAAGTCCCTCCCTGTTGTTTCCAAGGACTAAAAAGTCCCTAGTCCCTCCCTAGAGGTTATTAAATGACATATAAAAGACCATGTTACCCCTAGTATATAGAAAAATAACAACCAAACAACACCATGGGACGGCGGGGCAATGGGTGCAGGGAGGGGCATTGTTGGAAAAGTCCCAAAAAAGACTCTCCTTGAGAGTCTTCTTCATTTAGTCCCAAAAGCAACTTTTAGTCCCTAGTAGTCCCTCCTGTTTGGTAAAAATGTCTCTAAGAGGGACTTTTTCTAGTCCCTACACCAAAAAGTCCCTGGAAACAAACACCCCCTTACTTTCCCTTACAATAAAAATCATACATATTTATGAGCAATTTTTATTGCTTTTGCACCGATGACAACTTACTTGAAGGATCTTATTCAATCCATAGGTAGATGTGGTGGACTCTCATGACATGACACTGGGTTTAAGGGTTTTGGATGCACGGGTAGTATCTCTACTTAGTGCGAATGTTTGGCTAGCAAAAGATCCTAAACAAGCACCACATGTTAGAAGATCCATAACAATATAACTTCTATGTGAATGTCAACAACCATAACTCATTACGTTGTCTACCTTGTCCAATGTCAACTAATTTACATAGAATATTTGATGGGGCTCACAATCATAAAAGATGTCCAAGATAGTATATCTATATGTGAGACCTCTCTTACTTTATTACTTTTTCATGGATTGCACCAATAACCTATGCTATGCTTGTCAACTTCCAACAAATTTTATCAACTATACTTCTTTTATGTGAAGTCATTGCTCCCCATCAGAGTAGCATATGATCTTTTTATTATTTTATTTTCCATTGCTAAGATTGAAACAAGAAGGCAAAGCAAAACTCAAACTACTCTTTATTATGTATCTCGCACACGATTACATAGATAGATAGATCACTAAGCAAGCACTCGAAAATATATCATACTAAATCTTTATTCTTCTAGATCACGAAATAACTAAGGATCAAACTAAGATACATAATGATGATAAAAGTGGTGGTGATACTGAAGGAAATATGCCCTAGAGGCAATAATAAAGTATTATATATTTCCTTATATCATGACAAATGTTTTTTATTCATGCTAGAATTGTATTAACCGGAAACATAATACATGTGTGAATACATAGACAAACAGAGTGTCACTAGTATGCCTCTACTTGACTAGCTCGTTAATCAAAGATGGTTATGTTTCCTAGCCATAGACATGAGTTGTCATTTGATTAACGAGATCACCTCATTAGGAGAATGACGTGATTGACTTGACCCATTCCGTTAGCTTAGCACCCGATCGTTTAGTATGTTGCTATTGCTTTCTTCATGACTTATACATGTTCCTATGACTATGAGATTATGCAACTCCTGTTTACCGGAGGAACACTTTGTGTGCTACCAAACGTCACAACGTAAATGGGTGATTATAAAGGTACTCTACAGGTGTCTCCAAAGGTACTTGTTGGGTTGGCGTATTTTGAGATTAGGATTTGTCACTCCGATTGTCGGAGAGGTATCTCTGGGCCCACTTGGTAATACACATCACTATAAGCCTTGCAAGCATTGTGACTAATGAGTTAGTTGCGGGATGATGTGTTACGGAACGAGTAAAGAGACTTGCCGATAACGAGATTGAACTAGGTATCGAGATACCGACGATCAAATCTCGCGCAAGTAACATACCGGTGACAAAGGGAACAACGTATGTTGTTATGCGGTCTGACCGATAAAGATCTTCGTAGAATATGTGGGAGCCAATATGGGCATCTAGGTCCCGCTATTGGTTATTGACCGGAGACGTGTCTCGGGCATGTCTACATAGTTCTCGAACCCGTAGGGTCCGCACGCTTAACGTTACGATGACAGTTTTATTGAGTTTTGATGTAGCAAAGGAGTTCGGAGTCCCGGATGAGATCGGGGACATGACGAGGAGTCTCTAAATGGCCGAGACGTAAAGATTGATATATTGGACGACTATATTCGGACTTCGGAAAGGTTCCGAGTGATTCGGATATTTTTCGGAGTACCGGAGAGTTACGGGAATACATATTGGGCCTTATTGGGCCATACGGGAAAGAAGGAAAAGGGCCTCAAGGGTGGCCGCACCCCTCCCCTTGGTATGGTCCGAATTGGACTAGGGAAGGGGGGCGCCCCCTTCCTTCCTTCTCTTTTTCCCTTCCTCTTTTCCTATTCCATATGGGAGGTGGAATCCTACTAGGACTAGGGAGTCCTAGTAGGACTCCACACTTGGTGCGCCCCCTCCTAGGGCCGGCCTCCTCCTCCCTTGCTCCTTTATATACGGGGGCAGGGGGGCACCCCAGAGACACAACAATTGATCCTTGAGATCTCTTAGCCGTGTGCGGTGCCCCCCTCCACCATATTACACCTCGATAATACCGTTGCGGAGCTTAGGCGAAGCCCTGCGTCGGTGGAACATCATCATCGTCACCACGCCGTCGTGCTGACGAAACTCTCCCTCAACACTCGGCTGGATCGGAGTTCGAGGGACATCATCGAGCTGAACGTGTGTAGAACTCGGAGGTGCCGTACGTTCGGTACTTGATCGGTCGGATCGTGAAGACGTACGACTACATCAACCGCGTTGTGATAACGTTTCCGCTGTCGGTCTACGAGGGTACGTGGACAACACTCTCCCCTCTTTTTGCTATGCATCACCATGATCTTGCGTGTGCGTAGGAATTTTTTTTTGAAATTACTACGTTCCCCAACAGATACGATACCGGGGCACCTCCCCCAAGCTTGGCAGAAGCCAAGGGGAGTGCCCATACCCGTGTACTCAAGTCTCCTTTGGTGATGGCCGTGATGATGAAGTAGTAGGCTTGTCCTTCAGCCTTGGCAGATACTCCAACATACGGTTGATACTCCGAAGGGCGATGTCTTGCTCTTCCAACAAAATAAATTTGTGAGTGAGAGATGTATTCTGAGCGCAGTTTGTTTCAAAGACTCCTTCAAAGCACAAGGACCTCCTCCAGCTATCGGCACGCGTGACCGCCCCTCGAAGGTGCATCACGAGCCCAAAGAGGCTGGTTGGAAGGGCTTTAGCAGGCCACGGTGAGATGCAGAGGTCTTGAAGTGCCGGTCTCACCATGTGAAGTAATTCCACCAGCTGCTTCATTCAATGATTCAGCAGCTGCGATGATGGAGACCCCGAGAACTGCCCCCAGAAGGCCTTCTCCTCCTCATGACCCGCCAGCTGGTCGAAATGCACAACACAATCCACCATGCTCTGCGGGAGGTCCGTGAAGACTTCTATGGAATGCCACAGTTGAGTGAGCTTGATGCACCCTTTGCTCCAACTGCTGGAGCACCTCGCTATCTGCGGGGGCCACGATCTTGAGATCGGAATGGGCAAGCTGGAGCTTTTCAAGCTCCTCCTTCGTCCGCTACCCTCCGCCTGAAGCTTGTCACATGCTACGAACACGCCCTTCAGGGTCTCCTCGACCTCAAGGACCTGCGCCCGGTCCTTGTCCCCAACCACCTTCTCGGCGACTCGGGCCTCCTCCGCCTTTGCGGCCGCAGCTTTATGCTGCTCGACCTCTTGCTGAAACTTTTTGAGCCCGGCCTTGAGCATCTCAAGCTCGGCTAACGCTGTTGTCATCAAAACAATTCGGCCTTAGTTTTTCGCCCAACATAGATCTGTCACAACCTTTCCTGTGCAAAATCGCTTACCTTGAGACTGCTCGAACCTCTGGTTCACTAGGTTGAGGTCCTACTGGGACCTCTCGAGCTTCCGGTTCATCTCCGCAGTCTCCTTGGAGACGGAGGCCAGAACCGAGGTCGAGACATGCCAGCAAAAACCCTTGTTACAAAGCCCGCAATCAAACTGTTGAAATTCCAGGACGACTGCCTTAAGCAGTGCCCTGGGGCTACACTACAAGCTCCTAACAAAGATATACGACCCCAAGGCTGGTTTCTTGAAACTAGCTTTGGGCTCGGGGGCTAGTCACTCACTGCTCCGTTTAGAAGGTCGTGATATCATGTCCTCGGACCAATACATAAATCGAAAAGCTCAAACAAACAAGTTAATTTGGTGCAAAGATAGAAGCATACCTCGAAGCTTGTCACGAGGTTCTTGAAAACCTCATGCAGGCCGGCCCCCGTGTTCACGGGACCCCCATGTCCACGGGCCTCACGGACCCCGTGCCCACGGGCTCATGCGTCAGGTCTTTGGATACCCCATGCGCACGAGCTCCACTTACCCTGTGCACACGGGCCCCCCTGAATGTTGCTGCGGGCTTTGCCCATGTAATGTCAATTTCTCCCTTGCTTACCCATTCATCCCCTAGGACTACATATACTCCTTCATCTCCTCCATTTAGACTTAGCTAAGAATAGATCTAGACATTAGAGCTTAGCTCATGTACCTCCCCTTGTGGGATTCCTCTTGAGAGAGAGAGAGAGACACTCATGGAGTTCAAGGCCTCCATTGGAGAAGATCCCTAGGGATTCAAGACCCCCTTGAGGGAAGGATCTACCAAGATCACCAAGATCTCATCTCCTTTGGATTTGAGATGAACTTTACCATGTACCCATGTCCTCTTGTTGTTTATGTACCTTTGTGGATCTTGTGTGGATTTGAGTCTAGTGGATGTGTGATTGGATTTGTTCTTTAGTGTTCTCTTGGGATTTCCCCTTTGTGTTCTTCTTGTTATTGGGGATTTCCCCTCCAATTCATGAAAGATCCACTTAGGGTTCCACCCTACAACATCTTGGTATCATGAGCCATGGTTTCTCATGAAATTGGAGCCCCCCTCCTCGTTTTCTAGCCTAATTTTGCTTGTTCTTGCCCAATTTCGAAAATCCCCACAAAAAGAGCCGTACCAATTTTTTTGTGATTTGTTGTTCCTTGTGAGTTTTTGTTGATTTCAATCCATGGATCTGATGTATAGAAAGTAGATCCACCTCCAATTGCGTCCCCATAGCCTAATTTTTCTTTATCCCTCTCAAATCTGACTTTGAAATCGTGAAATTTCCGGCTACCCCGTGCCCACGGGCCCCTGAAAATTTCATGGACACCCCATGCCCACGGACCTATACCGTGCGCACGGGACCCCGTGCCCACCGCCTCCTACCCCCGTGCACATGGCCCCCTACAACAGCCGCCACCGATTCACCGGTTCGGTCGTAACTTTCGCGTCTGGAGTCTGTTTTTGACGTTCTTTAGCTCGTTGAGTAGCTATTGACACCCCCATCCATCTAGATAGGTTCCCACACCATTTGACTCCATCAAATTTTGTCCATTTTTGCATCTTTTGTATAGGCCTTCCGCCATAACTTCCGCACCACCACATAAAACTTCCGCAAACTAACCCATTTTGGTTCCTTTGGTATTTGTGGTTGTTTGAGTTGTGATTTGAGTCTCCTATGGTGTTTCGGCTACTTAGGGACGGTTACATATTCATCACCACCATGTGGAACGACACGAGTAACGCCTAATTCCATTGACTACATCCACCATGAGCTTCCACATCAACGACGACCATCCATCCTTTGACACCATCTTCAACCGGAAGCAAGGCCGGTTACCCCCTGACTTCGTGAAAGGTTAAGTGTGAGGAAGCTATCCATTATGTCATAAAATTTTCCTTCCTTGCCATTACATCTTGATAGCCCCACCATCTTTGCGCACACCTTCATACCTATTGAGACTAGTTATCCGAGTATTGCCGGGCTTCGCGAAAACTTGTGCACCATAGCGATACGATATCATATTGTTGCATCATTGGATATATCATATAGTGCCATTGCTTGCTCCCGTGCATATCTTGAGATAATTATCTCATGTGTTTGGTTGAGGCTCAATAAGCATAGTGGAAAGGAAGAGAAGAGAAAAATAAAAAAAGTCAAAAAAAGCTTTTAAGCAAGAAAAGAAAGATCATAAGCTTAGAAGCAAAAGAGTGTTGAGCATGAAAAGAGATACTTGTGCATGAGGATACATGGAATAGGAAATATTTAGCTTGCATACAAATAGGTTGGTGCCAAGTGGTGAATCGTGCCCAGGTGTGCAATCAAGCTAGTGCTCTCCTAGTGTTTGTGCAACACGAGCTTAGTCTTCGTTAGGCAATTTTGTATTGCTCATCCCTATAGTTGCACAGACCCCATTATCCCACCGTGTGTGTTTCTTCATTGCCCTCCTCTATATTTGTGATCACTTGCTTTGCATTTTGAGTCCTTTGGATTTATTTCAACATTTACAATATCTTGGACTTCAATTTGCATGAATTTGTGCCACTTATCCTAACCAAGCCACCCGAAAGCTTTACTTTGTAGGTGTGAGTGAACAAGTCCAGTACCAATTCCACTATTCTTTCATTTCACATTGAGTGATACGAGATACATTCTCAACTTTGGGAAAAGGTAGCTTGGTATTGTTTATCTCATTTCCTACTCAACTTTGCTCGAGTCTTGTGATGGATAGGCAAAGAACATCATCTCTGGTCTACAACCACCACGACGAGTTCGATGCTACGAAGAACTTCATCGAAGCCAAGATGAAAAAGCACATGAGGATCTCAAGGTCATCATCGACAACCGCAAGAAGTCTTCCTCATCTTCGAGAAGACGCTCAAGTGCAAGGGTTCAAGAACTACCATCTTCGGCAAGTACACCCCGGCATCGATACCGACAAGACCACGAAGAGCAACTTGCTGGACGAGAGTTGGCTTCTCTGCCACACCCGTGCACATGGGACCCCGTGCACACGGCCTCCTGCACCCCCGTGTGCATGGGCTATACAGAGCCGCGACATCAGCCCCAAGACTACAACTTCTTCAACAACATTGGCATCTTCGCCAAGTGACTTCAGGGCATCTTCGCCTTCGAATGTACGACATCTTCGCCTACTCCACGAGCTCAAGTCCACTACTTCCATGAGCTACTTCGAATTCACCGATGATGATGAGATTCCATTCTTTGGGACTCATGACCCCGAAGAGTACCTCAAGTGGGAGTGCAAGATGGACGACTACCTAAAGCTACACTAAGTCCCCTCCGAAGATCAAGTGAAGTGCGCCACAAGTACCCTCCATGACTACGCATCAACATGGTGGCTTCATAGACCTTCAACAAGCTTCACCATGACATGGCCCACGATGAAGAAAGTGATGAGGCGAGAATTTGTGCCTTCCACCTACATGGAACATCGTCAACGCCAATTGGAGAACACCATACAAGGATCCAAGTCCCTCGATGAGTACTTCAAGAATGTGAAGAGAGCCTTGCGACGAGCCAGTGTGGACGAACCCATTTGGATGAAGTTCTACTTCATGATGGGATTGAACAACGACATCTCCAGGACTATCTTCCTCGAGAACTAGAAGTCCCTCGATGACAACTACATTGGTGCTCTCAAGGCGGAGCAAGAACTCATGAAGGCCAAGTCTACTCGACCCCAAGCACACTTCGCGACGACCACGCTCCAAGATGGCGAGCATGAAGTTAGTACCACCGAGATGTCCAAGCCCGACGAACTCCAAGATGACGTTCCCAAGTTCGACTTCACCGCCATCCCTCTTTGTGGCATTGATGATGCCGAGTCTACTACGACTCTTTTTCAAGACGGTGCAACGACGAGTACGACTACAAAGCAACTAAAGGACCAAGATTTGGAGGCGAGCGACACGGTGACGAGCAAGGATGATGCTTCCATATTTGGAGGCGAGATTGATGATGTGCCATCTTTGGGATTCATCCAGGACGAGAGTGATGATGTGCCATCGTTGGCCTTCATCCATGACGAAGACTACGAGATGGTTGATCATGGGATTTTCCCTTCGACCACGACAATGTATGATGACTTGAGTGACTTGTGCCACCATATTGAGAGTGAGAGTGACTTCACCACTAGCCCCATATATGAGTTGCCCCAATTCCCATGTGAGGAGAGCCACCACCACCACTACTTGAGTGATTTGAGTGACTCCACCATATGTGACATTGAGTGCACCTACCTTGAGGGAGTGAGTGAGCCACCACCACATAGAGACAGTGAGGTAGTTGATAGGGCCTGTGAGGCCGTTTCGATTTCTAACAACTTAACCTCTACCTCTATTGTGTCTTCTCATTTGGTGCTAGGTCCCATATATGATGACGCGCCGATCCACGACGACTTCGTCCTTCCTTTGGACAGGACGATGGGCATGGTGGACTATGATGCACCCCCACAAGGTTCCATCCTGATACGTCTCCAACGTATCTATAATTTTTTATTGTTCCATGCTATTATATTGTCCATCTAGGATGTTTTATATGCATTTATATGCTATTTTATATGATTTTTGGGACTAACCTATTAACCTAGAGCCCGGTGCCAGTTTCTGTTTTTTCCTTGTTTTTTAGTATCGCAGAAAAGGAACACTAAACGGAGTCCAATTGACCTGAAATTTCACGGAGATTGTTTTTGGACCAGAAGAAGCCCACGGAGTACCGGAGATCGACCAGAAGAGTCCCAAGGCCACCACGAGGGTGGGGGGGTACGCCCTACCCCCTGGGCGCGCCCCTATCTCGTGGCCGCCTCGTGGACCCCCCTGACTTGTTCCCGACACCAACACCTCTTATATATCCCCAAACTTCCAGAACATAACCTAGATCGGGAGTTCCGCCGCCGCAAGCCTCTGTAGCCACCAAAAACCAATCGGGACCCTTTTTCGGCACCCTGCTGGAGGGGGAATCCCTTACCGGTGGCCATCTTCATCATCCCGGCGCTCTCCATGACAAGGAGGGAGTAGTTCACCCTCGGGGCTGAGGGCATGTAACAGTAGCTATGTGTTTGATCTCTCTCTCTCGTGTTCTTGATGTGGCACGATCTTGATGTACCGCGAGCTTTGCTATTATAGTTGGATCTTATGATGTTTCTCACCCTCTATCTCTTGTAATGGATTGAGTTTTCCCTTTGAAGTTATCTTATCGGATTGAGTCTTTAGGGATTTGAGAACACTTGATGTATGTCTTGCATGTGCTTATCTGTGGTGACAATGGGATATTCACATGATCTACTTGATGTATGTTTTGGTGATCAACTTGCGGGTTCAGTGACCTTGTGAACTTACATAGGGGTTGGCACACGTTTTCGTCTTGACTCTCCGGTAGAAACTTTGGGGCACTCTTTGAAGTACTTTGTGTTGGTTTGAATAGATGAATCTGAGATTGTGTGATGCATATCGTATAACCATACCCATGAATACTTGAGGTGATATTGGAGTATCTAGGTGACCTTAGGGTTTTGGTTGATTTGTGTCTTAAGGTGTTATTCTAGTACGAACTTTAGGATAGATCAAACGGAAAGAATAGCTTCGTGTTATTTTACTACAGACTCTTGAATAGATTGATCAGAAAGTTTAACTTTGAGGTGGTTTCGTACCCTACAATAGTCTCTTCGTTTGTTCTCCGCTATTAGTGACTTTGGGGTGACTCTTTGTTGCATGTTGAGGGATAGTTATATGATCCAGTTATGTTATTATTGTTGAGAGAACTTGCACTAGTGAAAGTATGAACCCTAGGCCTTGTTTCAATGCATTGCAATACCGTTTGTGCTCACTTTTATCAATAGTTACCTTGCTGTTTTTATATTTTCAGATTATAAAAACCTATACCTACCATCCATATTGCACTTGTATCACCATCTCTTCGCCGAACTAGTGCACCTATACAATTTACCGTTGTATTGGGTGTGTTGGGGACACAAGAGACTCTTTGTTAGTTGGTTGCAGGGTTGTTTGAGAGAGACCATCTTCATCCTACACCTCCCACGGATTGATAAACCTTAGGTCATACACTTGAGGGAAATTTGCTACTGTCCTACAAACCCCTATACTTGGCGGCCCACAACGTCTACAAGAAGAAGGTTGCGTAGTAGACATCAAGCAATTTCTGGCGCCGTTGCCGGGGAGGTGAGTGCTTGAAGGTATATCTTTAGATCTTGCAATTGAATCTTTTAGTTTCTTGTTTCATCACTAGTTTAGTTTATAAAAGAAAACTACAAAAAAATGGAATTGAGGGTGCCTCATATGCTTCGTCTTTTTAATATCTTTCGTGAAAATGATGGAAAGGAAAATTGTGCTCAAGTGTTAGAAGAAGAATGCATTAAAATGTTTGGCACTAAATATTTGAATGATGAGCATGATTGCAATGTTGTTAGTATGAATTCCTTGAATATCCATGATGCTAATGATATGCAAAGCCACAAGCTTGGGGATGCTGTGTTTAATGAAGATGATATTTTTAGTCCCCCAAGGTTGATATGCAAATTTATTATGATGATAGCATGCCTCCTACTTATGATGATTATATTGATGTAAGTGGGTTTGGAAGAGTGTCAACTTTAGGAAGTAATGATCCCACTATTTTGGAGGGTGTTGAATCTTATTGTGACAATTATGAAAGTGGATTTAGAGAGGTCATGACTTTATTTAATAATATTCCACTATCTTGGAAGAGGTTTCAATTGATTATGATGAGAACAAAGTTGCTACTTATGATGATTATTGTGATGACACTTATGCTATAAAAAGTAGTGATGATTATATTTATAAAACTTGTCATGATTATGATTACCCTTTTTCTGAACATTACTCTTTTAATGTGGAAACAATTTATAGTATTCAAGTTTCTTATGATACTCCCACTATTCCGAATGAGAAGAATTTTGCTTATGTGGAGAGTAAAAAAATTTATATGCTTGGGGATCATGAAAATAATGCTTTATGTGATGGTCATATTGTTGAATTCATTCATGATGCTACTGAAATTTATTATGAGGGAGGAATATATGCTTGTAGGAATTGCAATAATATCAAGTTTCCTCTCTATGTGTTGAAAATCTTGAAGATTTGCTTGTTTTACCTTCCTATGCTAGTTGATTCTTGCCATAAGTTGTTTGCTCACAAAATCCTTATGCATAGGAAGTGGGTTAGACTTAAATGTGTTAGTAATATGCTTCATGATGCTCTCTTTATGTTTCAATTCTTATCTTTTATACGAGCATCATTGAAATCATCATGCCTAGCTAAAAAGGCAATAAAGAAATGCGCTTGTTGGGAGACAACCCAATATTTACCCCTACTGTTTTTGTGTGTCCACGTGATTAAGCTACTGTAGTAATCATGTTTTATAGCGTTTGTTTCAATAAAGTGCCAAGTAAGACCTTTAGGATAGCTTACGGTGATACTTGTGTTGATCCTGCTGAAAATCAGAAACTTTTGCGCCCAGTAAATTAGTTTTGATAATTCACAGAAACGTGTTTTTGGTCTGATTCTTTTTGCTCTCGATTGGTACACAAATTTCTCAGGTTTTCCTAATTTGGTAGGATTTTTGGAGTTACAGAAGTATTCGGGAGTTACAGATTACTACAGACTGTTCTGTTTTTGACAGATTCTGTTTTCTATGTGTTGTTTGCTTATTTTGATGAATTTGTGAGTAGTATCGGAGGGTATGAACCATAGAGAAGTTGGAATACAGTAGATATTATGCCAATATGAATTTAGAATGAGTTTACAACAGTACCTAATAAGTGGTGATTTATTTTCTTATACTAACGGAGCTTACGAGTTTTCTGTTAAGTTTTGTGTTGTGAAGTTTTCAAGTTTTGGGTAAAGATTCGATGGACTATGGAATAAGGAGTGGCAAGAGCCTAAGCTTGGGGATGCCCAAGGCACCGCAAGGTAATATTCAAGTACAACCAAGAGCCTAAGCTTGGGGATGCCCCGGAAGGCATCCCCTCTTTCGTCTTCATTCATCAGTAACTTTACTTGGAGCTATATTTTTATTCACCACATGATATGTGTTTTGCTTGGAGCGTCATTTTATTTTATTTTGTTTTGCTTGGTGTTTGAATAATATACCAAGATCTGAAATTCTTAAATGTTAGAGAGTCTTCACATAGTTACATCATTATTCAACTACTCCTTGATCTTCACTTATATCTTTCGGAGTAGTTTGTCATTTGCTCTAGTGCTTCACTTATATCTTTTTTAGAGCACGGCGGTGGTTTTATTTTGAAGAAATAGATGAACTCTCATGCTTCACTTATATTATTTTGAGAGTCTTTTAGAACAGCATGCTAATTTGCTTTGGTTATAAAATTAGTCCTAATATGATGGGCATTCAAGATGGGTATAATAAAAACTTTCATATAGAGTGCATTGAATACTATGAGAAGTTTGATACTTGATGATTGTTTTGAGATATGAAGATGGTGATATTAGAGTCGTGCTAGTTGAGTAATTGTGAAATTGAGAAATACTTGTGTTGAGGTTTGCAAGTCCCGTAGCATGCACGTATGGTAACCGTTGTGTGACAAATTTGAAGCATGAGGTGTTTCTTTGATTGCCTTCCTTATGAGTGGCGGTCGGGGACGAGTGATGGTCTTTTCCTACCAATCTACCCCCCTAGGAGCATGCGCGTAGTGCTTGGTTTTGATGACTTGTAGGTTTTTTCAATAAGTATGTGAGTTCTTTATTACTAATGTTGAGTCCATGGATTATACGCACTGTCACCCTTCCATCATTGCTAGCCTCTTCGGTACCGTGCATTGCCCTTTCTCACCTCGAGAGTTGCTGCAAACTTCGCTGGTGCATCCAAACCCCGTGATATGATACGCTCTATCACACATAAGCCTCCTTATATCTTCCTCAAAACAGCCACCATACCTACCAATTCTGGCATTTCCATAGCCATTCCGAGTAATATTGCCATGCAACTTTCCACCGTTCCGTTTATTATGACACGCTTCATCATTGTCTTATTGCCTTGCATGATCATGTAGTTGACATCGTATTTGTGGCAAGGCCACCATGCATAATTTTTCATACATGTCACTCTTGATTCATTGCCCATCCCGGTACACTGCCGGAGGCACTCATATAGAGTCATATTTTGTTCTAGTATCGAGTTGTAATCCTTGAGTCGTAAATAAATAGAAGTGTGATGATCATCATTATTGGAGCATTGTCCCGTGTGAGGAAAAAAAGAGAAAGGCCAAATAAAAAAAAGAGAAGGCCCAAAAAAGGAGAAAGGCCAAAAAAAGAGAAGGCCCAAAAAATGAGAGAAAAAGAGAGAAGGGGCAATGTTACTATCCTTTTTCCACACTTGTGTTTCAAAGTAGCACCATGATCTTCATGATAGAGAGTCTCTTACTTTGTCACTTTCATATACTAGTGGGAATTTTCGTTATAGAACTTGGCTTGTATATTCCAACAATGGGCTGCCTCAAATGCCCTAGGTCTTCGTGAGCAAGCAAGTTGGATGCACACCCACTTAGTTTCTTTTGTTGAGCTTTCATACATTTATAGCTCTAGTGCATCCGTTGCATGGCAATCCCTACTCACTCACATTGATATCAATTGATGGGCATCTCCATAGCCCGTTGATCAGCCGCGTCGATGTGGGACTTTTTTGTCTTCTCCACACAACCTCCATCATCATATTATGTTCCACCTATAGTGCTATGTCCATGCACTACAAAAAAATACACTTCCGTGATGATACGTGTTTGTCACAGTAGGTCACGTTTTCTGTCATGCATGTACATCCATGACAAATTTATGACAAAATCAAGATAGTCATACCTGTGCTGTCGTAGAAGTGTTCCATGACATTACCAAAATTATCATCACGGAAGTGTCCACTTCCATGACGATAAATCGCGCGTCACAGAAGTGCTTTCGTTAAGGGTGACCGACACGTGGCATCCACCGTAACGGAACGCCGTTAAGCTATCGGGTCCGGTTTTGGATCCGATAACCCGTTAACAGCACCGACCAATGGGGATTTTCCACGTGTAAAATCATCATTGGCTAGAGGAAACACGTGTTGGCTCACCGTTGGGACAGATGTCATCCACTCATTGGACCCAAAGCACCTATGATACGTCGACACGTGGCACAGCCCAACAGAGGCCCATATAGGTTAAAAAGGCCGGCCCAGTCAAAGGCCCGTAGTACTTACTCAGGTACTAGTGGGCCAGCCCAATAACGACCTGCTTAATAAAGGCCCATTTACGGCCCGAAGCCAGATCTGGCCCGTTAATTGTTCGCCGAATATTTGGGCCCATTTACGGCCCGAAGCCAGATCTGGCCCATTAATTGTTCGCCGAATATTTGGGCCCAATTACAGCCCAGTGACTTTCGGCCTGTTAGAGGCCCGATGTAGACATGGGCCCTTTTCAGCCCGGTGTGACTTTCGGCCTGGGAATGGCCCATGCTGCCCATGGGCCATATATGGTCCGACAGGACATCGGGCCCACTAACGACCCATGATAAAGGTGGCAACAGTTAAGCCCTACGTGACTTTGGGCCTGTTAAAGGCCTGTCGCATAATTCGGCCCGTTGATGTCTGTACTAAGCTTTCGGCCTCTTAAAGGCCCATGATATCAGTGGGCCAACTAAGGCCCGAGATATGTTTAGGCCTGGTAACTGCCCGTGATATAACTGGGCCCAAAAAGGCGCCGTCTACATTTCAGCCTGCTGAAGGCCCGTCGACGACTAGTGAAAATTGAGGCCCAATATGCATTTCGGCCTGCTAAAGGCCCATGGTTTTATCTGGGCCGTAACAGGCCAGTACAATATTCAGCCTGTTAATGGCCCAACGCTACCTGGGCCAAACTAAGCGCTGGGTCCACAAAAGGCCCAACTAAAATATAGGCCGGTGTAAGTTGTGGGCCTCGCGCAAAGTGTGAAGGCCCCAATGATTCGGGCCCAAGAAAGATGCAGGCCGACCCAATTGTGGCCCGCTAAATACCAGGCCCGTTAGAGGCGAATGTTTCGGCCCGGTCGACTACATCTGATTATTTTTCAGATAGCGAATGATGGCAGTAACTAGTAAGAATTAAGAACAAACCTACTCTATACAATAAAGAAATTACGGCATAGTAACTAAGAATAAACCTACACTATACAATAAAGGATTTATGGTATATTACATCCACTGGGCATCGAAGTTCGCCACCAGTGATCATAACGCGCAACGAAGAAGCAGATTACAAAAACTGGGCACCATTGCAGCGTAACAAAATAATACTGAACCGAGACCACTTCCAAGACAGTTCAAGAAAGGTTAGCCTTGCGCGGGAACTGCTGCGCAAGCTGCTGAGCAAGGCTGTGAGACCGACCTAGCATGTCGGTCATAGCTTCCAGGTGTAGCTGTTTAGCGATGAGGTTCTCATTGGTGTTCTCCGCAATCTTTCTTAGAAATAGGACTTCAAGTCGAAGTTGAGTTGCAGAATGCCTTTCTGCTAGAACTTGGGACTGAAGAAGTCGAACTGATTCAGACAATGAATTCTGTGAGCTTGTCTAACTGCTAGTCTCAAGTAACTTGAACACTGCATCAAGACAAGACTTTGGGGTTGTCTCGCTATCTTCAAGATGTTTTGCCTTCTTTGCTGCAATATATGTTGGGTTTGTCTCACAGCCTTCAGCAGAGTTGTGCATGCAACCAGGCATATCACCCTGAAACAAAGCAAAGAGATGACAGGTTTTGCACGTGTATAAACAAAGATGATAACCGTGCTGTCAATTCCATCCAATTTCAAATTAGAAAATAAAGAGTAAGTTCAAAATATCAATAGCATAATTTGGCATTGTTCATAATGCGGGGAGCTTCACCACACTACTGGATTACCATGTCAACATAACAAGCATAGATGAAGGGCAAATAAAATCATTGTATCTATTTTGGTTAATGTGCATGGCATGTTGCTCATATCATCAGCCACATCAGTAAGATAAAACAGGAGATGACAAGGTGCAAACGTGGGCTGCTTCACCACACACTGGATTATAGATCCACAAAAACAAGCATACATATAGGGAGTATTGAGTAATGTGCATGGTATGAATAAGGAATTTGGTTTTACAAGTAAAACTTAGAACTTACGGTTCTTGCGAACATGCATTTGGGTAGAAACAGCAAACTAAACAGCAGTAAACGATAGGGAGTATGTGCAAATTAAACAGCAGTTGAGGATAAAGGCTTTAGAAGGACTGACTTACATTAACAGTTAACAACGTCTTTATAATGCCCTTCTCCATGTCAAGGGAAGGATAACTGAAGAATTTCAGCACATAATCTTCTTCGTAAGCATTGCATGTACTCTACATTTTGTAGAGAGTAATTATAGATATGATAATACTGGAAGGGATAGAGGATAATGAAGATAAGATGCAGATTGATGCTACATAATCAACTACCAATCCCTGGAAGTACAAGCATTACAGGACAAAATGTACTGACAAGAGCAATGGGCTACACTTCTGCACTGGTATTGTCTGTGTATTATACTTTTGGTAAGATTAAATATAGATATGATCTTTTTTAGTAAATGGTGGGCGAGGGAGATAAGATGCAGAATGCTACACAATGAACCAATCCCTCTTCCCATAATACAAGAGTGTTTTGAACACTGGTGTACTGTACAAAACGTTCTTATATTATGGGACGGAGGGAGTAGCTGTTAATGTAAGTACAGTGATAGACGACGTTCAGTCCTTACAAGAGGATTGTAGAGCTAAACCTCTTCAAAAGCATTGGGTTGATTCTAAATTTATGTAAGAGTCCATACGGATCTTATAATGTCCACCAAATGGACGATAACGAGGCTAACATGTGCAGTGATGCTACATAATCAAATAGCTATGAAAGTAAGTATGGTCATACAGGGCAAGAGGTACTCACAAGAGCAATGCAGTGTGCAGTATAGTTGCGAGATTCTGTGGTCCCTTGAGAATGAATGTTCTTCTGCTAACAGTTTTCGTACAAGTGAGACGTTAAGGCAAATGCAGAAATGTAGTTCAAATTGTGATGTGATATCATAGATAGTACCTTACGCTACAGCCGATACCAATTTGTAACAAGATTATTCCAGTCACCGTCGGATAAATGTAGCACAGAGACTTTACAGAAATTTCGTTTAGAGGCTGCCATCGAAGTGCGCTTGCCTCAGGTAGGAACGATACTTCATCAACGAGTGCTTGAAAAGCACAACCAACCATTGCTCGTCTTCACAATCCAGTTTGGTCCTCACCTATTTAAAAGAATGAAATCTTGTGTCTTCTGTCAGCAGAAACATATGCAGCAATGACCATGAATAACATTAGTACATTACTTACGCGTAAGTTGCGGAGGAAGACTGGAAACTGTTCTGTGTCTGCGGTATAATCTTTCCATGAAGGAAAGATGCGCACAAAGTTCCTGACAACAATATAAGTTTTGTCTTCTAAACTGGGAAGAAATGGAACAGGGGTCATATTTGCTGCAATTGGGGCTCTCTCTGGTTCGAAAAGGGATTTGGCAACTGGATTTGGTGTACTCTTTGCTGGAATGGGGGTTTTGCGTCGTAGAGCTGGTGCTATGTCAACTGGCATAATCATAATGTTTGCTGCTGTTGGGGTCTGCTGAGTTGGGGCATCAGAAATGACCAGTGTAGTAGGGCTAGAGTCTGCTAGAGTTGGGTGTTTTGTGGATCAGGTGATATTGCAACTACACCTAATGGGCTATTTGATTTATCAGGTGCCACTACCTTTTCCAAATACTTTGCTTGTGCTCCTCCACGATCAGCAATCGCCCTCTTTCTTTTGAACTCTGATACACAAGAACAACATTTGAATGGATAAATATGGTATGATGATAGATGGAATATGTACTGAAAATGGATAGGCAGGGCGTATTCACATACACGATGTGTAAACTAAGCTAATGGCAGTTCAACAAAGTAGAAGCAATGCAAATCATCAGTTGCAAGATATGTGCGACAAATATAACCTTGGAAAGTTAGAGCAAGCACCTTGATGGGTGAATAAGATAGGGCATCTTCCTCTGACACCTCCACTAGGGAGCTACATTGACTTAGGTCTCCCTCTAGCTCAGAATCATTGTTAGGATCATATTCTGAGCATGAATATGTATGTGGAGAGCGTTTGCATTGCATTGCATCCAGACTTGATTTCAGTCCCTTAATGCCAAGTTTGACAGCCATGGCATTGTTCTGCTTTATTCTTTTCATGTGCGCAAGCTAATAATCATTATGATGCTGTTCAGAATCTGAGATTCATGAAAACATAAAAAGTAGTTAGATTATCTATGGAATGCATTGCGGATTCAACTCGAAGAGTGTCTCCCTATAAACCCCTGCATATGCAAAGTTCACCCCCCAACCGTGCTGACCAGACCACACACAGAAATACAAACCCCTTATGTCTCTATAATAGGCAGACACACATTTCAAAACTGAAGTAGGAACATTAGAATCATATGAAATTCGTATTTGAACAAATAAACTAAGGAATTATGAGTGACATAATGTTTAGCTTCAAGGGTGAAGTGTTGGTAGTGCGACACAAAGCAAGTAGGCAGATTGTATTCCATGTAAAAGATCGAAGCCTATGTAAATGCTGGAAATGACACTTTCTTTCTATACAATGCAATGTTCGTTGCCCACACATGATGGAAGAGATCACATAGAGAAATACTATTCACTCATGTCTACGGTTGCAGTATTTAGAAACAGGGTGGTCCACCCTAAAAGAATATTGACAACAAATATGACAAGGCAAGCATAGATGTAGTGAATCAATCATTTACTTGTGAGCTTACTAGGACAAGTATGCAGAATTGTATCTGCAGTAAGAGACCGTCCAAAATCTGAATCAAGAAGTTTGTCTAGCACTTATTGTTTGCAACTAATCGACGTGAATAATTGGATATTATATCGAATGATTAAGACAGCAAGTAAAATTGTCAACAAACCTGGCTTGCAGTAGTAATCTGGGTCAATGTCACTACGACCAACAATCCAAAATGACTAGTGTCTGTTCCTAGGGCCGGAATTTTGAAAACCCTGTGAACTTTACAGGTACTAAAGATTACCGAAATACATCTGAGCCATTAAGTGTAGGTAGCACTGAGCACACAACAAACCCTAATGACAGTCCCGCCTAATGAGTAATTAATCAATTAGAAAATGGGTGATGAGGAGTAGCTGCTGAGTGTTGAGGACTTATCTCAGGATAAATCGGGTTGGCTTAGTGGGTGTTGCACGCCTGAGCCCTGAACGTACTGGGAAGGTAGGCACGGCGGCGCGCCCGGGCAGCGGTGACGCTGTTGGGCGAGCGGCTCCTGACCTCCTGTTAGTCCAGCGTCTCCTCCTAGAGTCATGCCGTCCGGGGACGGCAAGTCGCCGGCGAGGCAGGTGGCTGGGGGCGAGTAGAGATCGGAAGCGCGCAGCAGAACAGAGGGGAATCGGGGCCTGGGACGACCCAAAATTCCAGGGTGGGCCGGCCCACCGTGGGCACCCTATAGAGATACACACCCGAGCGGCGAACATGCATTTTCGAAACTAATTTTGGAACATTTAGCTGACCAATTAAATAAATCTGTTTTAATAATATCAGATTCATATTTGAACAACTAAGCTTGTTTAGCTTGATGGGTCGAGCAGTGCTATTATGACACGAAGCATGTATTCTGATCGTATAGTGATCATAAAAGGGGGAAACCGGGGAAATGATATTTAGCAGCCATTGTTTGCTTCGAACTAAGAACTAAATTCTAAGAGCTGAAAAGAAAGTAGAGTAACCAAGTTAAGATCTATTTTCTGGTTGAAATCAAAAAGTTGAGGAGATATGAAGTACCACCTCTCTTGCGGCGCCGTGTAGGCATCGGGGGTGCGTTGGCTGTCAGTGGTGTTGAAGTAGATCTGCGACGGTAGACGGGTGCATCGGGGGATAAGTCCCATTGCGGTGGAAGAGAAGGTCGTGTGAGCGGCCCCGACAAAGAGGACGACGGCACCGATGAAGCGAGAGGACGTGATGCAAGGCTCTTGGTCCGTCGCCGTGGATGAGAAACGTCCATCTCTAGCAGTGGACGACGCGGTCTTGGTAGGCGCTCCGGCATGGTGGAGGACGGTGGCGATGGATGTGGTGGAGGACGGCGGCGATGGATGTGGTGGAGGACGACGGCGATGGATGGGGTGGCGGACGGAGGCTGGTGTGGGGATGGTGTTCTAGCGCGGACGGTGTATGAATGGGAAAATGGAGGGAGAGGTACGGGGAACCATGTTTTTGGAATGCGCCTGTCTGAAATATGGGAAAGTTACGAACTTAGCCCCCGTTCAAAATTTGGACGCCTCATCGGTTGGGGATACGACGGTAATCTCGCATCTCGCCAATATTTGCCCAGAGTGATTTCGGGCGAGGAGAGGGTGGTTGGCGCCCACGGTGTATGAACGGGGCTGACAGGTACGGCGGTTGTGTCACGTCTGAGTGAAGTTACAAACCTGCCCCTATTGAAAATATTTGCCTACATCGATTTCGGCCGAGTCAAGTTTGTTTTGCCGCCCAGCGTGTATGAATGGGGAAATGGAGGGAGAAACAGAGGTCTTTCGGACGAGCTTGAATCAAATGTGTTTTGCCGCCCATGTTTGGCGCCCACCGTGTCGGAATGGGCTCAGAGGCGGTCGTGTCACGTCTAATTGAAGTTACTATCCTACCCCTATTTAGAGCAGTGGAAATCGGGCAGATGGATTGTCCTTGTAATGGGTGGACAGTAATTTCCATCTCCCAAACACCTGGCTTCGGGCAGCCGACGTGGGAGTGGACATTTTGTCGCTTCTTTCGAATTTTGGGACAATAAGCATCCACGTTTACCCTGGCAACTAAATTCGAATCCATTTTGTATTCCTATACGAATCTTTATAAATCATTCTATGTGTTTTTATATATCTTCAAAAGGACGACAAAGATGTATTCCACTGTCATATATGAATATGGTTTACAAATGCCGATACTCAAATTTAGAAGCTAGAATCCAGTTTAAGGTGAATTCGAATATTTGGAACACTTCATGTCCAACTCAAATGTCACAAGCAGCATAATGTGTACTCCCATTTAGATATGTACACAAGCGATGTATCAAGATTCAAATACCGAGTCAATCAACCAAGAATATACAGAACTAACATACATATAAACACTTATAGAGTATATGGATCAATAATATCAACTAACATACATAAGCCAGGCCGCCTTACTTTTCTTTGCTACAACAGCATCCTTTTTTTACCCAAGCTACTACAGTATCTTGGCCCTTTCCGATGCGTGCCACTTATGGTCCATCTATACTACTATTATTGCTGAGTGCACATTCAGCCTGATTGGCATATTTGTAGGTCTGGCACAGTAATCAAAATGAAATGTCTTCGAGTCTTATCAATTAATACAGACTTGTGCTCAAATAAAATTACAAACCAAAAAACAAAAAACAATTATTACATGATCTCTAATACAAATGGTTTGATTGATTACATGAACAAACAACACAAAGGTTATTCAACGATGGAAAGAACATTTCACCTATGATTTACCAAGTGGGAATTTAATTTCCTTTTTTCCTTCAGGACCTTAACAATATGGTCAGTCTCAGCTTGCTTCGTTTTGAAATCCACCAAATATTTAATGGTTGTCTTGAGTATTGCTACTGATTGTGCTGTTTGCTTCCTCAACATGTCAACTTCATATCTAAGTGCACAAGCAGAATCTCTTTCTACCACTAGTTTAGCCTCTAGAACATCAGCAGTTGGCAATTCATAATGCACGATTGGGCCAGTGCCACTGCTGTGGGATGATATAACGTCCATGGGGACCTCGCTCTTTGATCTTGGGCTAACATGTTTTTCCATTAAAGTTCCGATTGGATTCAGAAAAGTTGAAGTTAGCAAAACATCTCAACTGGGAGTTATAACAGCAAACCAGTTAAACAAACAAAGAATTAAAGAGTTTCAATTCGATGCTGAAAAGTAGTTATTAACATCATTGTAACCCGTTGTTGCAGCAGCAAAGAAGTTAAACAAACAAGTAGCCATTTAAGTTCAGGCAAACATGTAATTCTTAACAGTAAGTATCAAACACATAGATAGGCGCAGTCTATAATAGGATTAACAGGCTGTGGCATTATGTAATTAGTAGCAAACTAAATTAAGCCAAGCAACGTAATTGAACAATTTTGCAATAAGTGGCTAACTAAAATTCCGAGAAGCAAGTAACTGAACTTACGCTAGTTCTTTGTACAGGCACACTGCAACTTCTTTTTCGCTTACAAGGTTGTACGAAGGAGTCCATGGCATCAATTGCTTGGATACGCAGTCCCAATACTTCTTTCTTCCCACACTGCATTGGTAAGTCGAATGGTTAATCTGGTAAGATGGTGCGTCCTTGATATGTTATATGAGGATGTGTAGTCAGACTAGTTGTAGCCACACACATCACACTGGCTTTTACTGTATATTTCATGCGATTACTTTTGGCATATTGAGATCTAAGCAATCTACAATAGGATGAAAAGACTGGCATCCTTCACATTATTGGCGAGCTCAATTCATAGAAACAAGCAATTCAACCATTCTGTGGGTAAATCAAAAGCGCCACTGGAATATTTTTCACTACCCCTATCATACACGCAAAAAAGGGGCGACGCCACCATAGGGGCTGGTATGGGCGGCCGCCTCGGGTGGCTCGAAAGTATGCACCTAGTTTGAGTCATCCAGGTTGGCCCAGGCTAGTTTTGTTCGTCCCAACGCACTAGCAGGCAATGTAAAAAATGAAGAAAAATGTTTCAATTTGGATAGGCCAATAACATAAGTGCAAGGTAGGCCCTACAGCAGGCTCGCGGCCCAAACAAGCGCCTCCCATATCGATCGACAGCAGGAAAAATCCCAATTCATCTGCTCCAGCCTCCAGTCTGGTTCGCTCCTAACATAGCCGCCGCTGGACAGACCGACACAACACTTCCTCACGCCCTCGTTGGAGGGCGGTCGCCGGGCTTCAAGCGAACGGAAGGACAAGAAGATGAAGATCCAACCCAGGGTGTAGCCTGCGTGGGAGGCAGCGGCGGCAGCACGGGCATGGCATCGAGCTTGCGCAAACGGACAGTCGCAGCTTGCAAGAGTAGCATGCGCAACGAGCAGGTACATCACATCCCTGATTATATCTAATTCAACTCTTCAATTTCTGGCCAATAGTTAAACCTGACGGTGTTGTAAAACTGCTTGTATGTAGGGAATCTATGAGAAAATGAAACCAATTTCTACTTATTTTATAACTCCCCCAATGAATATTGAACTGACTGAATCTGATGAATCTAATCAAGTTTCCGGTGCAAACATCCAAGCTCATGTTGTTCTTGAGCCTGAAGTGTCTAATGAACAGACTGATAATGAAGGATTTGATGCAAACATTTTACATGCTCCTGGTGATGAACATATAGTGTCTAATGAGGCATCTAATGCAAGCATTTTGCAAGCTCCCATTGAAGGATTTAGTGTCTAACGATGATCTGCTATGTTGAGAGAGACATAGAGATTTGCAGGCATTGATGACAAGCAAATTATAGTGCATTTCATGGCTTGAGGAAACGTCGAGGCCATCTACCAGAAAGTCCCCGTATCATGACAATGTAGCATAAATACTTTTCTAATCTGTTGTTTGAAACTATTGGCATACTTGTGCAGGATAGATATATTGATATGCAGTTTGCGCACTGGTTATAGGTGCAATTACACTTCGATATTTTCAGCCAGAGAATGAATAATTCAAGCAGGTACAGACCATTTTGTAGTCCTTGTACACCATGTTGCTTTTTTGTGTTTTTTGGTGCTTGCATCATTTAGTGTTTATAATCTGAACTACTTTAGATCATTAGCTGGTTTTCAAAGTGCATGTAGCTTCACATTTCTCAAGTTATGTTGATTTCCAGAGTGCAAGTGCCTTCGTATTTTTTAAGTTAAATGTTCGCCCCTGGTAACTTGAATTCGTGGATCCGCCACTGCACACAAATCATACATGAATGCCAGTACGAATTAAATGAAATGCAGGGACTTACGCTAGCTCGTTGTACAAGCTCACTGCAGCTCTGCTTGCGCTTGGGATGTTCCATGTACAAGTCCATGTTACCACTTGCTTGGATGTGCAGGCCTTGTGCTCCTTGCATCCCCCTCTGCATTTTTGACACGGCGAATGGCTGATCAAATAAGAGGAATCGACCTTGCTGTTGTACCAGAGGACAGATACTTACAAGGTTATACGGGTGTGCAGGATGTGTACCAGATCCCGTAGCGCCGTTATGCTTTGCTAAAAAATGGATTTGCTTGTTTCAGATGATATCTCCAGAAGAAATAAGAGTTAAAGTCAGAGTTGGCTAGGCGTGTAAGGTAAGAGAGCAGTGAAAGGATATCCAAACATCATCGGAACAGTGCACAAGGGAGTGATGTGTGGATACCTAGTTCGGGCCGGTGTTTGGGCATGCTTGCCTAGCTAGAGTGCGGGTCACTTCAGAGCCGTTGAGGGTGATGCGCTGGCGTTGGCTGGCCGCACACGGATGCAGATCTTGAGTGGCAGCAGAGCGCTACGATGCGGTGGACGAGGCCGT
>NC_057796.1:334430563-334450559 GCF_018294505.1 Triticum aestivum | reverse complement strand
ACGAGGGGCGATTCGAACTTTGCTTGGGTTGGTGGCGAATTAGGGATTTGAGCAATCTGGGCGCGGAAGGGGACGGTGGAGAAGGGAGATTTTGAAGGGCTGGAATTGGGGCGGCCAGATATTTCAATCCGAAACATGGAAGCGCGAACTTATTTTGTCGTCGTCCTTTTTTTTGGGGGAGGGGGGAGGGGGGTGATACGTCTCCAACATATCTATAATTTATGAAGTATTCATGCTATTATATTGTCCATCTTGGATGTTTTATGGGCTTTACTATGCACTTTTATATTATTTTTGGGACTAACCTATTGACCCAGAGCCCAGTGCCAGTTCCTGTTTTTCCCTTGTTTCAGTGTTTCGGAGAAAAGGAATATCAGACGGAGTCGAAACGGAATGAAACCTTCTAGAGAAGTTATTTTTGGAAGAAAAGCAACCCGGGAGACTTGGAGTGCATGTCAGGAAAGCAACGAGGGAGGCACGAGGCAGGGGGGCGCGCCCTCCACCCTCATGGGCCCCTCGTGGCTCCCCTGACATATTTCTTCCGCCTATATATATATATATATATATATATATATATATCCATATACCCTAAAACGATCGGGGAACAGAATAGATCGGGAGTTCCGCCGCCGCAAGCCTCTGTAGCCACCAAAAACCAATCGGGACCCTGTTCCGGCACCCTGCCGGAGAGGGGGAATCCCTCACCGGTGGCCATCTTCATCATCCCGGCGCTCTCCATGACGAGGAGGGAGTAGTTCACCCTCGGGGCTGAGGGTATGTACCAGTAGCTATGTGTATGATCTCTCTCTCTCTCGTGTTCTTGAGGTGATACGATCTTGATGTATCGCGAGATTTGCTATTATAGTTGGATCTTATGATGTTTCTCCCCCTCTACTCTCTTGTAATGGATTGAGTTTCCCCTTTGAAGTTATCTTATCGGATTGAGTCTTTTAATGATTTGAGAACACTTGATGTATGTCTTGCGTGGGATACCCGTGGTGACAATGGGGTATTCTATTGATCCACTTGATGTATGTTTCGGTGATCAACTTGCGGCTTCTGCCCATGAACCTATGCATAGGGGTTGGCACACGTTTTTGTCTTGATTCTCCGGTAGAAACTTTGGGGCACTCTTTGAGGTTCTATGTGTTGGTTGAATAGATGAACCTGAGATTGTGTGATGCATATCGTATAATCATACCCACGGATACTTGAGGTGACATTGGAGTATCTAGGTGACATTAGGGTTTTGGTTGATGTGTGTCTTAAGGTGTTATTCTAGTACGAACTCTAGGGCTGTTTGTGACACTTATAGGAATAGCCCAACGGATTGATTGGAAAGAATAACTTTGAGGTGGTTTCGTACCCTACCATAATCTCTTCGTTTGTTCTCCGCTATTAGTGACTTTGGAAGTGACTCTTTGTTGCATGTTGAGGGATAGTTATGTGATCCAATTATGTTATTATTGTTGAGAGAACTTGCACTAGTGAAAGTATGAACCCTAGGCCTTGTTTCCTAGCATTGCAATATTGTTTACGCTCACTTTTATCATTAGTTACCTTGCTATTTTTATATTTTCAGATTACAAAAACCTATATCTACCATCCATATTGCACTTGTATCACCATCTCTTCGCCGAACTAGTGCACCTATACAATTTACCATTGTATTGGGTGTGTTGGGGACACAAGAGACTCTTTGTTATTTGGGTGCAGGGTTGTTTGAGAGAGACCATCTTCAACCTACGCCTCCCACGGATTGATAAACCTTAGGTCATCCACTTGAGGGAAATTTGCTACTGTCCTACAAACCTCTGCACTTGGAGGCCCAACAATGTCTACAAGAAGAAGGTTGCGTAGTAGACATCAGGGGGAGGGAGGGGGTGGGTGGCTGGGTGCTAAGCGTCCGTCTGACACACGCGACCACCACGACACGACCCTGGTCTGCCTGGTGCGCCTACATTTGAGAATGCAAACGAATCTTCTTTCATTTGCAAACGAATCTGTATGTATTACCATGCCCGTGTTTTCCTTGCAATAATTAGTCATTCGAAACGATATACTATAAATTAATTAATGAGGATTTATTTGAAAAAATGAAACGGTATCCACGGTATCCACGCTAACGTGGATTAGAGTGTGTGTCACATAATTAATTATTTGAATTAGAGTGTGTGTCACATAGCGATCTACAATTCTAACGTGGATTTCGCATTTCACTGTATCCACGCTACTTTTTTAATACAAATTCATATGTATATGATGAACACCATGGTAGTGAGAAAACTTTTGGGTGGATTCAAACATATGACCATTAAAATAGCACAACAAATCGAGTCAATGTCAACTTTTCGAAACCTAGTATGGCACGAATTCGAAATAATTAACCATATGCATGGTCCTCAGTTCAAATCTTACAATGTACACTGAATTGAAACATCGATATTAAGTCTCGTATTATCTACATTCAAATATTGTTTTTAGCCCCCCCCGCCCCCGCACACACGCTACATACTTCCTGTATCGGTCAATCTTCCTCTCATAACCACCTTAGGAAGCTATCGGTTTCCAACACACATCCATTCTATCTCTCCATGTTTCGATCTCTAACTCTCTCAACTACACAACCCCCTTTATCCACTCTGTTACGAAATGTATTTACCTCACACACCCGCCATTGCACCCCATGCTCAGCTCTCTCTCTCTCTCCCTCTCCCTCTCACCCTCTTGCGCTAAATACATGCATTGCCTATCTAGCCCCCCAACCTCTCGTGTGCACGCACGCACGTTGTCTATCTAGGTCACTCCCTCGAGACTGTCTCACTCTTTCTTTCGCACGGCGGGCCACACTCGCTCAATCTCGCTCTCTTTATCTGAGCCTCGTTTAAACTCATTTTCTTTCACACACAAATGATATATCTCCCTGTTCGGGCCTCGATCGACACACTCTATACTCTCTCACGCAGATTGTCTATCTAGGTCAGTCCATCGAAGCCGCCCCACTCTTTCGACCTCATGGCGGGCCACGCTCTCTCTCTCTCTCTCTCTCTCTCTCTCTCTCTTTCTCTCTCCCTCTCTCCCTCCCTCTCTCTCTCTCTCTCTCTCTCTCTCTCTCTCTTTGTATGTCTCGATTGACCTCGCTCTTTCTCGGACAAAAACGATATATCACCATGTTTTAGCCCAATTCGACTTATTCACATTGTATACTCTCTCACACACATTGTCTATCTAGGTCACTCTCTCCAACCCGTCTCACTCTTTTGATCGCACGACGACCCTATGTGATCGATTGACCTTGCTTCCTCCCACGCACAAAATATATCTACACGTCTATGATTGGATCATCTCTCAAGCTCTATCTTACAGCCCTCACCCTTGCCAAAAGCTCAATCGGAAAATATCTCTCCAGAGCATATATATTTGTTCAATGAATGTCGGACCACACTCACTTTGTCTCTCTATCTATATGTCTCTCGATTGACTGATACGTCTCCAATGTATCTATAATTTTTTATTGTTCCATGCTATATTATATTGTGTTTTGGATGTTTAATGGGCTTTATTATACACTTTTATATTATTTTTGGCACTAACCTATTAACCGGAGGCCCAGCCCAAATTGTTGTTTTTTTGCCTATTTCAGTGTTTCGAAGGAAAAGAATAACAAACGGAGTCCAAACGGAATGAAACCTTTGGGAACGTGATTTTCGGAACAAACGTGATCCAGAGGACTTGGAGTCTACGTAAAGCAATCAACGAGGAAGGCACGAGGCAGGGGGGCGCATCCACCTCCCCCAGGTGCGCCCTCCACCCTCGTGGGCCCCTCGTTGCTCCACCGACGTACTTCTTCCTCCTATATATACCCATATACCTTGGAAACATCAGATACGGAGCCAAAATCCTATCTCCACCGCCGCAACCTTCTGTACCCGTGAGATCCCATCTTGGGGCCTTTTCCGGTGCTCCGCTGGAGGGGGCATTGATCATGGAGGGCTTCTACATCAACACCATAGCCTCTCCGATGATGTGTGAGTAGTTTACCTGAGACCTTCGGGTCCATAGTTATTAGCTAGATGGCTTCTTCTCTCTCTTTGGATCTCAATACAAAGTTCTCCTCGATTCTCTTGGAGATCTATTCGATGTAATCTTCTTTTGCGGTGTGTTTGTCGAGATCTGATGAATTGTGGGTTTATGATCAAGTTTATCTATGAACAATATTTGAATCTCCTCTGAGTTCTTTTATGTATGATTGGTTATCTTTGCAAGTCTCTTCGAATTATCAGTTTAGTTTGGCCTACTAGATTGATCTTTCTTGCAATAGGAGAAGTGCTTAGCTTTGGGTTCAATCTTGCGGTGTCCTTTCCCAGTGACAGCAGCGGCAGCAAGGCACGTATTGTATTGTTGCCATCGAGGATAAAAAGATGGGGTTTATATCATATTGCATGAGTTTATCCCTCTACATCATGTCATCTTACTTAAAGCATTACTCTGTTCTTATGAACTTAATACTCTAGATGCATGCTGGATAGCGGTCGATGTGTAGAGTAATAGTAGTAGATGCAGAATCGTTTCGGTCTACTTGTCATAGACGTGATGCCTATATACATGATCATACCTAGATATTCTCATAACTATGCTCAATTCTATCAATTGCTCGACAGTAATTCGTTTACCCACCATAATACTTATGCTATCTTGAGAGAAGCCACTAGTGAAACCTATGGCCCCCGGGTCTATTTTCCATCATATTAATCTCCCGACAACAAGCTATTTATGGCGTCGTTTATTTTGCTTTCTTTACTTTTAGTCTTTATCATAAAAATACCAAAAATATTATCTTATCATATCTATCAGATCTCACTCTCGTAAGTGACCGTGAAGGGATTGACAACCCCTTTATCCTGTTGGTTGCGAGGTTCTTATTTGTTTGTGTAGGTGCGTGGGACTCGAGCGTGGTCTCCTACTGGATTGATACCTTGGTTCTCAAAAACCGAGGGAAATACTTACGCTACTTTACTACATCACCCTTTACTCTTCAAGGGAAAACCAACGTAGTGCTCAAGAGGTAGCATTGACCTCGCTTTCTCACGCCGTATCTTCCACACATTAAAGCTACCTCTCCATCCCTCGCAAAGCCGGAGCTATTTACATCGCGAGGGGCACTCCAACCTTGGATTAATTTGTGTAGGCATTTATTCCGGTCGGTTTAGATTATATTTTCGTAGCATTCGGCCCACAACTACTAGAAATACCGTTGCAACCACCGCAACTCCCCTAGTTGATTTCCCTCTGGCTCGGTCATCTCTCTCTCGCACGTCCTTTCTCGCCTTCAACGTCGCATCATGGTATTATTGCAAAAAACTCTGGTGTTCTCTTTAATTATTATAAATAAGCTACAAAACTACACACCAATAGTCCACTTGGAATGGAACAAATTTCGACCCACAAATTAAAGTGCTACAAACTACACACCGAGGGGCCCACATGTCATCAAACAAATTTGGACCCATATACAAATTAAAAAATAAAGGACGAGGATCGAACATGTGACCAGGGCCTTCAAGCCGCACGTCAATAGGCAACATACGTAGAACATCAATGTTTGTTGTACCTCCCTTTGTTCACATAAGTTTTTATATTACCACGACCTATTTAATTGATAACATGTAATATTATTTTTAGTACTATTTGCCTTCACTTACTGGTGGGTTCCATGTGTGCTCTCTCTCCCCCTTCTGCGTTTAGACGCATGGGCAAACACGAAGAACTCGCGGGCGATGTTGCCGTTGACCATATCTGGACGCATTCACAAGTTACGGCACCAGTTTCACGTGCTAGCAGCACTAGTCAGTGTGTACGTGCAATGCACGTTAATTTGGAAGTATATTAAGTGCATGCCGATATTAAGTAGGATATTATTTGCGTGTTATTATGTGATTAGCACTATTTTTGGCATGAAATTAACTGCACGCTAAACGTGTTGAGCGCTCAACATTAAAGCAGTCTAGGTTGTTGGATGACAAGGAATACATGTGGCTTGATGACGTTTTATATTTAATTTGATACGGCTCTAGCAGAACATTCAATCGATCAAACCATAGATTTCGTTCAGTCTGACTCCGACTTTAAATTATACGACGATCGATATAAAATAAACGGAAATGATAAACGTTCGGATTTTAAGCATGGCAATCCGAACGTTTTTCATGGCAAATTTAGATTACGCAGCGGTGGCAGGGGTGTCTTGTGGTGGGAAGCGGCTCCTCTGCCGTGCTCTGTGTGTTGTCGGGCCACTGACCGACGGCGACGGTGGTGCCTTGCGCCGTTGTTGGCGTACTCCTAGACGTTGGCCTAGCTTTAAGGAAGACCAAAATGTTCTGGACTTCGGAGCGAGTCAACTGGCGGGAGGAGGCGACTGGCATTGGTGCAAGGAAGCGGTCGACGACGGCCATCCATGCTGCTGAGTGGGGCACTGGCACCCGCGCGGGGACAGGCGCTGTCAACAGTGCGACGGAGACATTCGTGTGCACGGGCACCGGCACGGGCGCGCACGTCAGTGCACGTGCAGGCGCATGCGCTGGCAGGTGCACGGGCACCGGCACGAGCGTGCGTGTCAGTGCACGCGCAGGCGCATGGGCGCGTGAAAGTCGGCGGGGACCTCATGGAACCCCGTGGCATCAAGCTTGGCGACAATGTGCGGCTCCTAGCCCATCAATGCCACGGGGATGGGCGCTGGCGCAGTCGGGGCGACGGGAGCCGGAACGGGAGCAGGGACAGGCGCGGCGTCTTCCCGCAAGGCCAGTTCAAGCTCATCCCAAAGCGCCTTATGTTCTTGAGACTCCGGCTGGGTGTCTTCCTCAGGAAACTGGAAGACTAAGGGCAGACCATCGTGATGCGGCATGGCGTACGTTTAGGTCAGGCTGGTTGAAGGTAGATGATAGGAGAATCGGAGAGGAAGAGAGAAGATTGTAGCGATACCGGGTAGTGCGGGGTTGATTTTAAACTGCGACGCCAGCGACATTAAAAGTGGGAGCAGTTGGGACGAAGGTGGGCGGCGGAGCCTGGTCAAAGGGCTTGCCTCCCGGTGAGCCTGCACAGCGGTCTGCTCGCACGCCTCCCTGTCAGCCGGCGCAGCGGTCTGTTCGCACGCCTCCCGTTGACTCACACGCTTGCTCAGACGGCACCTGCCGATGAGAAGCGGGACTCGTGGCGGCACGTAAACACCCACGGTTTCAATAGTGAAAGCGTTCGCCTTAACATGACAGGTCTTTGTTCCAAAATACCTTGGCTCTTCATTTGTGCAACTTGTCATAAGCAGCTTGTCTCAAATTGAAAAAAAAAATTACGAAGTAATATTTGTGCCATATCACGTGACCATGCTCAGTTTCAAGAATTTATGGTCACTTTTGGATTTTCTGAAATTTAAGATCCAGGATTCGAAACAATATCATAACCTGCATCATGCAATAAATTTTTAAGCCATACATCTATCCTGTTGTATTTCTTAAGAAAGATTTGGTCAAACATTTTGCTTAGTTAGACTTCAGACAAGTTATATATGCAGAGCAAAAGGATAATCCCTTCGTACCAGTGCATTGCCTGATATATTAACTCAAGTACTAGGCACGAACAAACGGGCTCAATTCTGTGCTCATCCTGGTGTAGTAGTAGTAGTACTAGGCAATGCAGTTGACGGGTGACCTTGGCGAGCGGCGGCCGAGGGAATTGAACCGTGCTCGGCACGGTAGGTAACGTTGTCTAGTTACTAAAGCATCCCTCCGTTGTTCATCGGTAGTCATTATGGACCGGGGACATGAGGGAAATTTCCTAGGGCTAGAATTCTGGCCCCCAGATATTTCGACTCGAAACGCGGAGGCTCGACTGGTTGGGGTTGCCTAATGTGCGTACCATGCACGCCACCAGAAGGACACGAGCCCGGTTTTTTTATTTTTTATTTTTTAGGATCAACACGAGCCAATGTCTGGCTGGTACGCCGTTGGGTCCTACCATTCGAGAATACGAAAGGAACCTTTTAAATTGCCGAGCGAATCTATGTGTATTACAATGCCCGTATTTTCCTTGCAAATACTAATCTCAACGTGGTAATTGATTTATGACGAGTTCTTGAATTAGAGTGAGTTTGTGATATAGTGATCTCAACGTGGATTTCACATTTCATGGTATCCCTGGTAAGTTTTTCAATGCAAATTCAAATTTAAAAGATGAACAATATGGAGGTGAGAAAACTTTGTATATATCAAGCATATGACCACACACACATACACACACACACACAGACACCCACACACGAACACAACAACAATCCAATAAGTATAGTGCATCTATTTTTCCAAACCATGCATCTATGACACGAATTCAAAAATACTCCTTCTGTTCCTAAATATTAGTCTTTTAGAGATTTCAACAAGCGACTACATACGTAGCAAAATGAGTGAATCTACACTCCAAAATATGTCTATATACATCCGTATGTGCCAGTTCACTTGAAATCTCTAAAAAGACTAATATTTAGGAACGAAGGGAGTAAAATGTAAGACATGCATGGTCCTCAATTCAATATTTAAAACGAACATGAAACTGAAACATGAATATTAAGTCTAGTACTACAGTACATGCAAATGTTGTGTTTAATTAGGCGGAGCTATGATTGTCGGGGGTCACCCCCTCGACCTTAGATAAAATTGTGAAGCTCTGTTTAGGGTTGTTTAGATTATATTTGTCCCCACCCTCCCAACCACCGATCGGTTGTGCACCCCACCCCTCCTCCCTGGGAGAATATCATGTGCCCCCATACCTTAGATATGCCGATATGAGTTGCTTGGAGCTCGTAGATCTGAGATATAGCAGCTCACATGATGTCTTAATATTTTTACAGGAAACCTTGATGAGTTTGAGAATTGCACACAATTTGTACAAAAACTACTCAGATGCCCTTGGATCCCATATCCAACGACCTCGAAGCTCGTATCACCGTAGCATCTAAGATGAAGGAGGACATCATATTCTCCTGTATGTAAGAATATCATGTGCTACCACACCTTAGATGCTTTGGAGATACAAGCTCTTCGGAGCCGTTGGATTTGTGACCCAACACCTCCTCGGTGGTTCGAATGTTTTTTTGCAGAAAAGCCCCCAAAGAGTTCAGCCACTGCTTACAAGCACAAAGACTGCTTAGATGCCATTGGATCTCAGATCAAACGACCTCGAAGCTCATATCACCAAAGCATCCAAGCTACGAGAGCACCTTATGTTTTCTCGCACGGGAGAATATGAGGTGCTCCCGCACCGTAGATTCTATGGTGATACCAGTTCACGGAGATCTAACGGCCCACAGTAGGAGGTTTGAATGTTTTTGCAATATACAGCTGAGAGAGTTTGGGAATTGCGCAGAAAGTACAAGTACTACGCATGTGCCATCTGATCACTGATCATACGACCTAGATGCTCATATCACCGTAGCGGGTAATTATGCTACAGGGAGCACGTAATATGAGCAACGGGCAGCCGTTAGATCCAAGATGCAGCGGCACACACGAGGCCTGAATGTTTTATTTGCAAAAAAACCTTTGGAGAGTTTGGAAATTGCGCATAATTACAAAGACTACTCCCAAGCCATTGGATCTCACTTCCAACGGTGTAAAAACTCGTATCACCATAGCATCTAAGATGCGGGGTCGATGTGATATTCTATGCCGCTATCATTTTTGTTTGTAAACTTGCAAAATACGTGTAACTTGTGCCATTACTTGTCTAACCGCGCAAAGTGTTTGTTCAAAAAAACTATCCCACACTGAAATATCGGAACAACACACGGGGGTCCCACTTGTCATTAATCAAATTTGGACCTAAAACTAACAAATATGAAAGATGAGATTCGAACTGGCAACCTGGACTACAAAGCGTAAGTCGATAGCCTGAAACAACAACGGTTGTTGGCTTTGTCCCATAACTTGATTTTTTACAGTATTACGTTGAGTAGAGTAGAGGGAGTGCCTCGTCAACACGTGCATGACCGTTGACTCACTTACTGGTGGGTCCCAGGTCTGCAATCTCTCTCTTCTCTCCATCGTCTAACCTTTGCACGGGCACACACGAAGAGTGGCGCTAGCTTGCCGTGGTGTTATTACAACTAAAAAAAGCTTGGAAAATAGAAGAATCGCCTAGAACAAGAGACGTTGTGGCTGGTCGAGACGGAGCTAACCACACCTATCCTCCGTGCCATGTTAGCATGATGAAGCTGTGTGGCTAGTGGGGCGTTTTCGACCGACTGGCTGGTCCCCAGGTCGAACCATAGGTACTACGTCTGCTACAGTAAATTTTTACACGCACATTTTTCCTCCGTGCCGAGACATGGCACACCCTACCGCGCGGTTTCGGGGTCCTCCCGGGTGGTGCACGCATATATTCTTCCTGACGTGGGACGCCCTAACGTGCGTTTTCGCCGAAGCAAGTAAATGAGTCGTCAAATCATGAAAGACCCCTTTTCCCGCCGAGTACATCAGTGAAGCACGGTGGCTAGGTAGTTGGGCTAGTTCGACCAATTAGCTAGGCCGCCGCCACATTTGTTTTTTCACCCCTTTTTTTATCTACTTGCCTGCAGGTAAATTTAAATATCCACCGCGGCGTTGCTCTGGTGTTTGAGTGCGGCAGGATTTTAATTTTTTGATTGACGGGAGCAGGCGCGACAGGATTTTTAATTTTTTGATTGACGGGAGCAGGCGCGGCAGCAATTAGTCACGATGACTCTGCCTATAAAACCCACTGCTCCCTGATGTGAGAAGTCGTCGACTGGTGTTTTACCATGGTGAAAACCAAAAGATTCCCCGCTCCTCGGCTGGCTCCCTCCGCCTTCCCATAGATTGCATTGCCTTTCAGCCGTTTCACCCCCTGCATCACCAATGTCGTGCGCCTCGAGAAGCAGAGGGACTTCGGTGGTGTTTAGGCGCCCTCTGCATGGGCATGTCCATGTCTCGGTGCAACATGACCGTTGGATCAAACTCAGACGGTGCAATCAGTCACTGTAGCACAAAGCGTGTGGGTGTGTTTGGTTGCATTCTCATCTCAATATACTCCTCTGTCTAGGTGTGTAAGTCACCTTACGAAAACCAAATAATCCCAAAACACTTAGGCACGATACATTAACTCCCTCCCCGTTTCTTGTTTTGTGACATATCAACCAATAAGAGACGTGGGCCGTGCATGCTTTCAATGACTTGAGACTAATAAACATGACATGCAGTGGTTAGTTCATTGCATACAATGCTATTAATTAGCAAAAAGACAATAAGTTTTCTTGTTTTCCTCTCTGCCTTGGTCGCAGTGCACAACGTAAGATGACTTACACACCTAGACGGAGGGAGTAGTTGTTTCCTCTTCGTGTATTTGTGTTAACCTACTAGTGTGGACTCATGCACCCTTCATGCACTCTGCCAAACACCCAAAAGTGGGTCGAGAAGGGAACTTTTGCACCCATCCCGTGCATCCTTCATACACCCTGCCTAACACTATTCGTGCTTCATATGGTTCATGTTTCGTGGAGTACTGTAGCACCGTACTCTCCGTGCGCTGTAGAACTAGTTCTGTTAACATTGATCTCACCGTTCATTCTCGACCGGACAGTCGAGAAAGCAGTACTATGTTACTACATTATTGTTCATATAGTTGACATGCGCACAACATCATTTGTTGTCGTTATATCTTACTACACTAGCAACAAGATTATGTAGTACTGACGTATGAACCACTGCACATGCCTAGTAGTAGGAGCACTGTGTATGTTCAAGTGGCTGCCGTGTTTCGCACTCCTCCGTCGTAAGAGTGGAAACGCTTGCTGTAATCATTTTTTTCTTCACAAAAACAGTGGACACGCTCTACCGTGCGGATCCTCCTCCAGCCATGCACTAAATTACTCACTTTCGCCGACGTGTGGGACAGCCAGCATCGGGGTCCACTAGCCATGCACTAAATTACTCCATAGTAGAGTGACAGTAGACTACCCTGATCGAAGCGCCGCAGTAATGCCCAATGAGCCGTCAAATCACAAAACCCCCTCCTTTCCAGCAGTAAGTTGGACGGATGAAGCAACCATCATTTCACTCTTCTCTCTCAGCTTCCTCTCTACCCAACTCGCTTCTCCCTCATCTTGTTCCTCATTTCTTCAAGAAAACCCTAACCTGCTTCTGCCGTTGTTCTTCTCTCCCAAAGAAGGAAAGGTGAGCGCATCAATGGTGTTGATTCTGGCCAAGGCCTGGTCTTGCAACCCCAAGACCGATCCTATAACTCCCTCTCTTTTCTTCTTTTGGGTTTGTGATTATGGTTTCTTTTCTTTTATTTCGATTTGATAGTTTCTTGATGGACGCTGGAGCACCGGCCGAAGTGATGTCTATGGCTCTGGCCAAAACCGTCGAGGCTCATGGTACGAAGAAGCGCAAGCACCCCGCCGAGACTACCGCAGACAAGCTCAAAGCCATCGCCCTATCCAAGCCCCCTCTCCAGGATCCCTCATTAAGCAAGTCCATGTAATATCTCTTCTTGACGATCTTTTTCTCGATCTTGATCATGTTTTTTCATCTAACACGCAGTACTAGTACTAGTAGTACAACTTTCTGGGTGATCTTGCATGTGATTTTTGTGTGCCAAATGACGGTTCTAAATTCCTCTTTTGACCAAAACATGCGAGAGGTTGACACTGATTTCTTATAGATTATTTTCAACTACTCCCTCTGTCCCAAATTTCTTGTCTTAGATTTGTCTAGATACGGATGTATCTAATACTAAAATGTGACTTGATACATCCGTATCTAGACAAATCTAAGACAAGAATTCTGGGATGGAGGGAGTACTTTATGAACATCAATGCTACCTTTGAAGAGGGTATATTTGCCTCAGTAACTTGTGTTATGGATATTGCAAGTAATCCCTCTGCTCTCATGCCTTTGAAGACATGTTCTATTGTCTTTGTTCACTCATTTCTATGTGTATATGTAGTCATATATGGAGTATAATATCGAAAATCATCTTATATTTCTGAACAGAGGTAGTAATAAAATATGGTTTCTGTTTGAATTAGAACCAGGTCCGCGGTGGAGATGAAGTTCTCAAAGTCATGCTGTGTGAACTGGAAGACCTGAGGATGAGTTCTACTACTAACTATCCAGCTGCTGTGTCCTTGTCGCCACGTGTCCTGAACTAGTGTTTTCCTGTAGCATTGTTGTCAGGCGTGTTCTCGAGGCTGTACTTGACCACAACAATTTCCTGGCTGTGCCTTCGATTACGAAGGGTGTGGTTCTTGTAAAGCTTCCCAACAAATCTGATGCGGCATGTCTTCATGATCATGTTTATGAGTGGAAAGACCACTCTGTTAGGTTCTCCAAGGTTGACGAGATGGTGATGGTGCATGTAGACATCTCTCACGAAGTCCATGGCCTAGTCAGTTATGCGGGGTTCATCCCGTAGGTCAATGGCAAGAAATAGTCTGCAGAGTTTAATTAGTGCAACTTTGCTTGTCCGTAGTAAGTACTATTGTTCAGTACTTGATTTGTGTTTGTGAACCCTGTATTGTTTATTAGTACTGCCGCTTTTGGTGTGTGGTCAGTCCTGAGAACGGTCTATGTTAATGTCTGTCCACTCAGTTCAGTCTGTATATTTTGAAGTATCCAGATCATCTTTTTTGTGAGGACGGTTTATCAATTATGGTTACACTCCAATATCTGTATGCATTGCAGGGTTTATCGCACCCACCAGGATTTCCAGTCCCATGGATATTCGGTCCATACGATTTGTCACGACCTTTGGACTGTCCTGCTTGTGGGAGTAGGCGGGGCCCCTGCATGCCACCCGTAGTTGGACGATCAATCTTTTGTTTAGTACTTCAACATAGTGATTTCCTGGTAAGGATTCACTCGTGTCACATCAAG
Source organism: Triticum aestivum (assembly GCF_018294505.1). Lineage (NCBI taxonomy): Eukaryota > Viridiplantae > Streptophyta > Magnoliopsida > Poales > Poaceae > Triticum > Triticum aestivum. Next base: position 334,436,622 of record NC_057796.1, on the reverse strand, counting down.
TAAATCTTATTGATTTACTGTCTAAATCTTATTGATTTAATGTCATGTTTTCTTTCTTTTCCTGCAATTTTACGATGCAGGTTTTGCCATGTGACATTCATCACAGAATAAACCGTTTGGTTTGCTCTACGATGGCTATTTTTGTAGGTTTCACTTCTTATGTCGTGTCAGTAACAAAGGCACTGTCCATCACTTATATTACTGGAAAAAATTGGATCAGTCTGTTGTGTGAGTACAAGCTGAATCCCTATGATGAACTGCAGTTTGGTTTAACAAAAACGCCATGTGGGAATCCTTCTCGCGTTTAAAAGAAATGAAGAAAAAAACTGAATCACGGTCACGAAGCCTAGTCAAGTTAGAAAGCTGATCATAGCAGACCAGACACGATCGCCGCTGTCTCGCACATCGGTACCACCTTCAGCAACAGATCGAGCACCGGCAGTTGCTCTAGCACTGACAGCGGCAACGACTCAGTCTAATCCAGCTGAGGATTGGGCACCGACCGCGTCAGCGGATCAGGCTGATCTACCGGAGGATCGGGCATCGACACCGGCACCAGCTCTACAAGGAGCACCATCTCCGGCAGCAGCAGCGGCTTCGGCACCTGCACCAACACTTGCACTTCCATCTGCTCCGGCCCGTGCAGCGGCAACCGAACAAGCAGTTGCACCGGCAATAGACTGGGCTCCAGTTCTCACTTCATATACCAAAGTCCTTACAAAAACCGACATGTCCACCTTCTTGGTAAGCATTGGCCGCCCAAGTGTTTCGTTCTTTTTTCTTTCCATGTTGTTTCGCATGATTCACTGTGTTGATCTAACTGTTTGGGTATGTCTTCTTGTTTGCAAATAGAGAATTCCTAGAGCAATGAGGGAGTCGTTCAACAATCCGGGCGAAAGCGGCCAAGTTTCTCTTACCATGCGCAGCCTTGGTGTGAATGAACCTGCTCAATATACCGTAAGTACAAAGGATGGTCGCATGATGATTGATGCTAAAGGATGGTCAAGGTTCAAATCTAAATCATATCTTGCGGTAGGGGATGATCTCAAAATCAAACTTTCTCGGCAAGGAGAGATGGTCCAAATCGACTTTGAAATTCTTCAGTAGCAGCACGCAACTGCCGAACTGATCTATCCGACGAGAGATTTTGATGTAATAATCTGGCATGGTGAAACAAGTGTCCTGTGTGTATAAGTAATACGACAGTATTATTTATCACATGGTATATCGTTGATAGAATTGCAACTCTCATTGCTGGTTAGGAACTGTTGTTCGATTTCATTCCAACAGCTGTCGTGCTTTATTCAATTTTGTGTATTCGCCTTGCGACAACATCTAAAACCAGCGCCATACCGATCGCTTGCAATATGGAAAGTGCCGAGGTAGAACACATGGGCCCCCAAACATGCAGGGTGGGCCTGCGGCCCAAAGTCCAGAACCGTGAGCCTGTCTGAGTATTATATTCTCAGCTGAACCCCCATAATACCTGTGCGTTGCACATAACATCAAGATGCATTTGTATGAGTATTTTATCTTGTGAGAGAAAAGGATGAATGAGGGAAGGCCTTATTTACAAATGTGGAGAGGTGTGTGGGTACCTTTTTGCAAAATTGCCATAGTTTCCTTCCTATCCGTCAGATATAAATCGGACGGCCTATGTTGCAGGATGGCAGGCACACCATCATCACCAACTCGTCTATACTGTGTTAAAAAGAACTCTGTTTTTTATAATTATATATGTTATATATATTCCCCTTGATTTTTCTTATGTATAAAGTTGTGATATAAAAGAGTTGTATATTTCCTTACAGAGGGAGTATCTCTCTGTCAAAAATATATTTTTGTGTAACTAGTTACTCCTGTCTTTCTACTTCCTTTCGCTGATATGTGGGGCATCCGGCAATGGGGTCCACGTGCCATATGCACAAATTAGAGTGCACAACTGCACGGTAGACACACCCCGGTCGTAGCGCCGCAGTAATGCCCAATGAGCCGTCAAATCACAAACCCCCCCTTTCCAGCTTTAGCAGTAAGCTGGACGGACGAAGTGGCAATATTTCACCGGGCCTGAATCCCCTCCTCCCTCGTCTGCTTGTTCAGAGAAAACACCCTCTCGGCGATTGCATAGGGTTTTCTCATGGAGAACAAGGTACGAATTCTTCATCCATCCCCGATAAATCCAAGTCCCTTGGTCGCAGGTAATCCTAGGATGGCAGCCGCAGCCATTGATGCATTTTTCTTCCTACCGAATCTAGTGTGTTTCATTTGCAGTGCCCAAAGTGCGAGGACCCTACAGGTTTCTGCGCCCTCAGCGAGACGCCACACTTGTTCCTTCTCATCCGAACACAGGATTTTAAAACGGGCACAGTATGTTCCTAGACTCCTCTTTTCTATCCGGGAGGGTGGGTTTTTTTTGAACATGCTGTCGACTAATTTGGAAATTTGGATTGCTATATTTGGATAAAAGGTACTACCAGTACGATGGTCAACACTGACGTGACGGAGGAAGTTATTTCTAGATTTGGATAGGGAATACATTGTGTTCTCATATTATTTTTCCTGCAGTGCATTATTTGCTCTGCCAGAACACATGTACTCAAGATGCTCGGCCTTGCCATAACTGAATACACCAGTTTAATGGTCACAGTGAAGACAAGCCTTGGATATAAGTTCTGAGTTGGGTTCATGAACCAAGAAGATCGCTGCTTTTTTTATGGCCGAACTTGGATAAACTTTCTCAAGTGTTACAGACTGAAAGTTGGCGCACGAATGTTGATGGAAATAGCAGAACCTGGTCTCATCTTCACTGCGATCTTCCACCCCGACGTCATTCCAATTGTTCATCCATGTTAGTTTTGTATCTGTTTCTTGCTTGTTGCCTCGATTACCTCTTAATCCACCTATTTTGTCTAACTAATCACAATTTAACTTTAGAAGTAGCAACGAATCTCTCACGAAGATGCTACTTCTAACTAATATTTTCTTATAATTGGTGGCACGTGTAGGTTTTTTCAGAGTTAAGCAGGCTGCTCGTTTGTTATTCTGTAACAACTCGGCTGTTACTGATGGCACTGAAATTGACTAGGACGACATCCACAAGTTCCTACACTTTATTGATCATCTTGAGGTCCTTGTGGGGCGTTTCAATGGTGGAAGGCCACATGGGATATGTGTGCCACTGTTGCACTCGTTGAATAGGTCCAACTGTGTTGAGAAACTTATGGTACGAGCTGTTTTCTGTTATATATGTTGTTCATAAACTATTGCTTATACACAGTTTTACAGCTGTGATCTTCTTGAAACAGAAACTGCCCAGTTCTATTGTTCCTATACAGATGCCTGACCATGGTCGGGTCAGACTTGCGCTTGGTCACAACATGATGTTTATGTCGACCTACTCCATTCCCCTTGGAGGTGAAAAGATACTTATTCATGGGTGGTCCCAAATAATGAAGACCCGTCCATCTTGGAGAATAGCACAGAAGATTATGTTCCTGCTTTTCCATGTCTCTAAAGCGAATATCCTGTTTATTGACCACATTGCGAGATGAAGCCGCTTTCAGAAGGTTGTGGATGCGCGGGGTGGCGCCTGGGCCTTGTCCTGGGGCTTGGCAGCCTCACCCTTGGTTAACTATAGGCAAAGTAGCACTCTTCGAGGCGTGCTTTGTACGGTTGAACCTGTATAACTACGCATACTGCTTTCAGCTATGGTTGTTAAGTGCCCCTGCTAGTTTCAGTTAAGGTTGTTAAGTACTCCTGCTGCTTTTACAGTCTGTCGTGTTTCTTCAGTCCTGTCTTCCTCCAGCCGCCAAAACTAAACCAGCGCCGGCGGGGCCGCCTGCTTTCGCCTCCCACGGATGGCTGCGCCTCAGCGCATGCATCGCCGCCCCACCGTCTCCTAAATCGTTAACGCCGACGTCCGAGGCCTCGCCGTCGTCCTCCACACGCTTTGGTGCGCTCGCCGCGGCGCCGCCCTCTCGCTTTGTCAACATGGTCAACAAACAACAGGAATCGGCAGAAGTATGTGGAGAGGATGACAGTACGGGCCCACCATGTCAGCGTATGGAAAAATAAAATGCTTCCTCCTAGTGTTTTCCTGACATCTGGGACCCACGACATTGTGAGCGTATATAGTCAATAGACAAGAGAACAGCACAAGATCGGCTGACACCTGGGACGTAGCTGCTCGAGCAGTATTTTTTTTGTTATTGTTGAGATGGAGCAGGGTTTGAACTGGGCTGTGGCCCGTCTAGCCCAGGCTTATATTTTATGTTCACCTTGTGTCCAGCCCAGCTATTTTTTCTTTGCGAAAATGAGCCCAGTTTATTTTTTTGAAGAATACCCAATCCAGGCCTATTTATTTTTCTATGCCCTGATGGGCTGCAACAAGACGCCTGCAAATCTTGAAAGTAATATGAAATTGGTTGTAAATATAAAAACAAATGACAAATTGGCAATTACTTTAAAATTTCTGATTTTTTTCACATTTTCAGATTCCTATTTCACTAGGCATTAACCTAATTTAAATATATCTTCAAAGTACTTTAAATCTGGCTCGACATTTTGATATTAAAAATAGTTTCGAACCCACAGAAATATGCGAAATTGGCCCTGGCCAACCAAAAAACGGACTGCAATAAATTGCATAAGAAGTCGCAATGAGCTACATATAAATTATAAAAAAAAAGAGGGAATGGTCTGACTTATGGGCCTATTAAGTTGACGCGTATGCAAGATTTTTTTAGTTATTATATACATCAACAAACGATTCTAGTAGACGTAACCGTTGGATGTCAATCCAACGGCCGTCATGTTTCTTTAATCTCTGATCTTCTTGCTCCAGCCGCCAAATCCAGCGCCGGCGGGACCGCCTGCTCCCGCCTCCCGTGCAGGCCTCACCGCCCCTACTACTCCCACCACTAGCCAGGGCATCCGTCTACTCACCCACACCCCCCGTTATTCTGCGGCGACGGCAGCCTCACACCGCAGCCAAACCAGTGAACCCTCGTACTCCTCTCCACCTGGGCATCCACTGCCGCGTCTTCCCTGGCTCCGCGTCGTCCCCTTCCTAGGCCTCACCGTCGTCCACCGCCCTGGTGCCTTTGGCGCGGCGTGGTCAACGTGCTCAAGGAACGACTTCCGTCGGAAGAGTACTGTCGTGGAGAGGCTGACAGCTGGGTCCATGGCAGCCGCAAGGAAGTGCCTCCTTATTACGCGGAAAAAAATTATTCCTACACCTGATAGCAGGGACCCACCGGACGGGCCACCGTATTTGGCGAAAAAAACGTTTCCCCTTGATTGCTTGGACCCACCGGACGGGCCACCGTATTTCACGAAAAAATGTCCCCCCCGCTGTCAGCTCGGACCCACCGAAAGTGCCTCCTTATTACGCACAAAAAAATGAATACTCCCCCTGCTAGCTGGGACCCAGTATAGTGGGAGGCTGACTTGCACTACAAAAAAAGACACATCCGTGACATTTTGGGCCGAACGAATTTTTTTCTGTCATACTTACGACACTTCTATGACGATAATTGTGACAAAACCCGGTATCATCATAGATGTGGTGGGGTCCTACTTCTATGACAAAAAATCATGACAGAAAATGGGCTTTTCGTCCTGGGTGGGCCGGAGACGCAGCTGCATGACATTCTTTGGGCCGTCCATGATGAAAAAAAACCGTGGTAGAAGCGAGGGCGCAGAAAATATCGGGGAGTCCCCGGTTACGGTGGGTGGTCAGGGGCCGAGCGATGCGCGTTTCTCTCCTACGTACGCGCGTGTGTGCGAGGCGTTGGGCTCTAACTGAACCCGAGCGAGGCGTTGGGCTCTAATTGAACCCGAGCGATTGCACTGCAGGCTACGCATTACTGAACCCGAGCGATCGATCGATGGCTGTTAACTGAACCCGATCGAGCGATTCCTTCGCTACTGCTGGTAACTCAAGCCGATCGATGCTGCCTCTGCATGAACAGTGAGCACGGTTGGGGGGGGGGTTGGATGAACAGTTCCCGGTGGGGGTGGATGAACAGGACCCCGTGGTGTTGCCTCTGGATGAACAG
>NC_057796.1:334277936-334430353 GCF_018294505.1 Triticum aestivum | reverse complement strand
CCGGTTGGGGCTGGATGAACAGGACCCCGTGGAGGGCAGGATGAACAGGACCACCCCGTGGAGGGCAGGATGAACAGTAGACGGTGGAAGGCTGGATGAACAGTAGCCCGTGGAGGGGTGGTTGAACAGGAGCCCGTGGAGAGGGCTGGTTGAACAGTAGCCGGTGGAGTAGCACGCGGTGGAGGCTGGATGAACAGGAGCCCGTGGATGAACAATCGCATGTGGAGGCTGGAGGAGGTCGACGGTGGATGAACAGTAGCCCGTGGAGGCTGGAGGGGGTCGACGGTGGAGATGAACAGTATCCCATGGAGTCCCGTTTTGCGGTACGCCACACCCCTCCCGATGAACAGGACCCCCGTTTCGATCGTAGCGCTCCAACACAAGTCCGTTTCCTCTGTTTTGCGGTACGCCACACCCCTCCCGATCAACAGGACCCCCGTTTTGACCGTAGGAGGTCCATTTCCTCCGTTTTGCGGTACGCCAGACCCCTCCCGATGAACAGGATCCCGTTTCGAACGTGGCCGGTCGAACACAAGGCCGTTTCCTCCATTCTTCGGTACGCCAGGCCTCGTTTCCATCGGTTGTTCCGTCCAAGCCCTCCCGATGAACACGACGACGCATTCCGTTTTGACCCAGCCAGTTGGCTCCCCATGAACACGACGACGACGATGTTTCTCCGTTCCGACCCAACCATGTACACGAGCCCTAGCCGTACGTATGCGCGAGTAGGCGTTCGAGACCCTGCCAGTATGTATGTACGTGGCCGTATTTTCTTTCTTGCACACTGGCCGCTGTACGTACGTGTACATGCTACGTGCGCGCCTCTACTACAACACGTGCGCGCCTCTACATCGACCAGTATGTGCGTACACGTTCGCGACCAGAATGACAACGCTACGTATGCTTCGACCAGGTGGGTCCCGACTGTCAGACACTTCCTTGTGTGCGTAGATGTAGCTGGTGGGTCCTAGCAGTCAGGGGGGCGAATCATTTTATTTTTGTCCGGACGCGCTTACTTCGTGCGAAGATGTAGTTGGTAGGTCCCAGCAGTCAGGGGGAAACGTTTTTTTTCATGAAATACAGTTGCCCGTCTGGTGGGTCCCTGCTGTCAGGTGGAGGAATAATTATTTTGCGCGTAATAAGGAGGCACTTCCTTGCGGCCGCCGTGGACCCAGCTGTCATCCTCTCCACGTACAGTACTCTTCGGATGGAAGTTGTTCCTTGACCACGTTGACCACGCCGCGCTGGGAGCACCAGGGCGGTGGACGACGGCGACGCTTAGGAAGGGGACGACGCGGAGCCGAGGAAGATGCGGCACTGGAAGCCTGCGCGGAGAGGAGTACGAGGATTCATTGGTTCGGCTGCGGTGTGAGGCTGCCGTCGCCGCATGGCCTGGCCAGCACTGGGAATAGTAGGGGGTGATGAGGCCTCCGCGGCAGCACAACCGGCCACGGGAGGCAGGAGCATGCGGCACGACCGGCACTGCTTTGGGCAGCTGGAGCAACAAGACCAGAGGTTGAAGAAGCACGACGGCCGTTGGATGGACATCATACGGTCACTGGAGCTAGAATCGTGCATATTGACTAAGTTGACAAAGCCCTCCGTCCCCGTCAACTTAGTGGGCCCACAAGTCAGCCTGCCACTATACCGGGTCCCAGCTAGCAGGGGGTATTCATTTTTTTGTGCGTAATAAGGAGGCACTTCCTTGCATGCGAAGATATAGCTGGTGGGTCCAAGCTGTCAGCGGCGGTAACATTTTTTTCGCGAAATATAGAGGCCCTTTCGGTGGGTCCCAGATGTCAGGTGGAGGAATCATTATTTTGCGCGCAATAAGGAGGCATTTCCTTGCGTGCGGCCGTGGACCCAGCTGTCAGCCTCTCCACGTACAGTCCACTTCAGATGCATGTCGGCCGTGGACCCAGCTGTCAGCCTCTCCACGTACAGTCCACTTTTGATGGATGTCTTTCATTGACCACGTTGACCAGGCCGCGCTAAGAGCACCAGGGCGGTGGATGACGGCGAGGCCTAGGAAGGGAACGACACGGAGGCAGGGAACACTCGGCAATTGTTTCCCACGCGGAGGGGAGTACGACTGTACGAGGGTTTACTGGTTCGTCTTCCGTTGCCGGAGAATAACAGCAGGTGTGGGTGAGTAGAGGGATGGCTAGGCCAGCGATGGGAGTACGGTGGGGCTGTGAGGCCTGCGCGGCAGCATAGCTGGCCGCGGGAGGAGGGAGCAGGCAGTCCCGCCGGCGCTTGTTTGAGCGGCTGGAGCAGGAAAAGCAGAGATTGAAGAAGCACGACAGCCGTTGGATGGACATCCAACAGTCACTGCTCTCGTGTGCATTATTTCTAATAATGTACAGCCCATTTGCTAATTCTTAAGAATTTTTTTGGAGCCCATCTTCTTTTTGTTAGCATTACACCCCATATTGTGGCCACGGTTAAAAAGTATACGAATTTTTTGCATATTTCGGTGCGGTCAACTGTTTTTAATCCCGAAATATCGATTCACATTCAAACTATTTTGAAAAATAATTTATATAAATATAAAATCCAAATAATTGTCCACGCATAAAAATCGATGGAATTTAAAATCTTGTAATGAAAAAAATTGAAACTAATACCCGGTTTGATGTGTTTAAAAAATGTACAACCCATTTATGGGCAAACCGAATGAAACTCTCCTCGTCTTGAAAAATTTGCAGCCCTGCAGGGTTGATAAAGCAAGTAGGCCTTGTTTGGGTATTTCTTAAAAAAATAGAACTGGTCTAGCCATTTTCAGCAAGAAAAAAACACAACTGGGCTCATGTTGTGGTAAACATAAATAAAACCCTGGCTAGACGGGCCACAACCCTCGCACAGCCCCGTTGTTACCCTGATCCCTCGCTAAAACTAGTATAAATAACAACTGCTTGTTCCTAAAAAAAACTGCGCGACCTGCTGGGTCCCTGGTGTCAGCCGCTCGTAGTGTATTTCTCTCGTTTATTGACTATGTTGACAATGGCGTGAGCCCCAGATGTCCAACCATTAGGAGGAACCATATTTTTGGGCTTGTAATATAGACGCACTTCCTGGCATACTGCCATGCCGCTGGTGGGTCCTTACTGTCATCCTCTCCACGTACAGTCATCTCCTTGTTCCTCTCGGTTGTTGACGATGTTGACAACGCAAGAGGGCGGCGCACCGCGCACCGCGAGCAAACTAAGGCCGCAAGGCGGAGGACGACGGTGAGGTCTCGGACGGAACGAACAGGAGCCGTGGAAGATGCACCGGTCCAGTCGCAGGCGGAGGGGAGTACGAGGGTTGACTGGTTCGGGTGCGGGTGCGTGTTGGGGCTGACGTCGCCGGAGAATAACAGGACGTGTGGGGGGAATAGAGGGAGGGACTGGCCAACGTTGGAGGGTACATACGGTAGGGCGGCCAGCCATGGGAGGCGGGAGCAGGCGGAGCCGGCGGGGTGATTTGGTTTGGGTGGCTGGAGGAAGGAGAAGACAAGAGATAGAAGATACACGACATATGTTGGATGTCAATCCAACGGCTGGTAGGCAGAATCGTTTGTTCACTGGCTAGTAAGTTGACACCACCTTGGATAGGCTATTTCCTCGCGGGTCCCAAATGTCAGAATCCAAATCTGTCACGGTCATGCAGCCCTTCCTATGAAAATTTACAGCCCATTTGATGTGCTAGTTGGAAATAAGTTTGTGGGTGCTGGTGGGGGCTAATCACTTGGCTTCTGTAATGCACAGTGAGCTCAAGCAGCCGGCGAGAGTGATGTTATTTCCCTTGGTTGGGATTTGTTAGTTGTTACAATATTTCACTCTAAATTAAACGACTGGCAAGCCATTGCCCTTGCTTCAAAGAAAATATGACAGTCACAACCGAGTTGAAAAGGGCAAGAACATCTAACTCCAGCTTACAAACTGTACAAAAGCACGAGGGTTAATTGTTCATCAGGTTTACAAAAAAACCCAGGTTGAAAAGGGCAACAACATCTAACTCCGGCACTGTTTTTGGCAGTCACAGTCAAATGGATCGGTCAGGTCCATAGAATGAACATCATGGGTCGTAAAATTTACTGGATTATGACCACAATATGTTGTAAATAGAAACCCGACACGTTCAGAAGCTCTTTTGCCCACCTGAAACTCCTTTTTTTGCTCTTCCACATACCCATCCGTCAAAACCATGCTGCTCATAAACTTAAGCCTGATGGACAATAGTAACCTCGCATTCAGCAGGAAGAATGTGACAAATCTAGTGTTTGCACGGTTGGCTACATATCGTTCTAGCACTATTGTCTTCAATCGAATCTCATGAGAAGTGAGAAAATCCCGATGCTTATGAATCTACCGATTGGTTATAACTTTCTTACCCCATCCTGTTGCCTAAATAGACACGAAGATTGAAAACAGTTAAGGTTTAAAAAAAGGAGTGTCGAAAGAGCAACAGCTGAACGGTTAATTCTAGTACACTATATGCGGGCTTCCAATGTGCGTGAAATTATCACCTTTATATACAACTTCTGTAGACATGGAAAGCATTGCAGCAAGCCAATAATCTTGTTCAGATCAAAACTATTCGTTTGGATATATAAGATCTTGACAGAATCCAGCACCATTGATAGGCCATCCATGGAGAAACTCTTCATTGAGCATAGAACATAATGTTAGTACAAAATGTGTACTCCAAGATGACATATAACTTATGCGCAGAAATTTAAAATGCAGCTTATGGTTACACGTGTAGATGATAACGTAAAGTAGCTGAAGAACTGTGGAGCCAAACACCATATTGAAATGAGCACAGAGATCATGTATTACACCCAAGGTCTCCAGTTTAAGCGCAGAGAGGACGGTTATTTGCAACGGTGAATAACTAGAATCAATGATCAACCTTTGAAGTGAAGGGGCATCTTGGATGATGAGCTGCCTTCCGTCAAAACAAATTCCAATTCTTACAAGGTTAGGCGACTTTATTTGGAGACAACCGATTCTAACTGTGAAAACAAGCACCAAGCACTCCAGGGCAGGGCAACTGGAGTGGATGATGCTGTGCAATGAGGCCTCCGATATACGAACCCGCACAAGTGAAAGTTTCTTCAGAAATGGGAGTCGGAGGTTTAGTACCAGATTGTCTGGTAGGTCGCACAGCGCAAAGGTGGCGGTGTGGAGAGAGGAGGAAAACCGCGAGATGGACATCGGTGCTGAGGGCACAGGTAGATGGCATTCGGTATCTGGTAGGTGATTTCCAGGGGAATAGTAGAACTCAAGCAGCTGTAGTTCTGTGAATTCAGGGGATTTTAGCTAGGCGTCCACCGTGCAGGGCATGGTATGCTGGCTCTGGGGATTTCAAAATCATTGAAGAGAGATAGCTGACGACAGTCGAGATTAAGGGGCACGGCACACCATAGAGGGAGCCACCGAATTGAGAGGACTTGGGTGCGGCAGCAATCCTTGGTGGGGAGAAGCGAGATGATCTCCCCAAAGACGGCGTCCGGGAGATCGCTGATGCGGTCCACCCGAGATTCTACGGGTTCCTGGGATCCGGTGGGGGCGGGGTCGCCGCTTGTCCCCGCGCTGCCGGGTGCGGGATCTACAACAGGCGTCGCCGCTGGCGGGAGCCTCATCTTCTTGGTGCTGGGGTCAGCCGACTCCATTTTCCTCGAGGGCGTCGCGTCGCGCTCACGGATTTGACCAGAGTAATGAATGACTAGCCTAGTTGTAGTGCGAGTGAAGAAGAAGGGGAGCTGGGGTTTTTCTGTAGTAGTAAGGAAGAAGGGGAGCTGGGGTTTCTTTAGGAGTGAGGTGAGGAATTTAGGGGTACGAGTGGAGCGAGCTGACGTGAGGTGGGTGGGAGTGAGGAGGAAGAAGAACACCCAGGTTTTTTTGGGGGGCGGTGTGCTGGGTGTGGGTAGCGCCTCTCATTCCGTAAATATATGGACTTTTGAATTTATTTTACTATTTACTAGGGTGGATGGGCTGTTTTGTCTTGGGCCCAGAGAAACAATTACTACTAGTACAGTGGAGACACTCTACAGCTACCCAGAAAAACAATTACTACTAGTACAGTGGATACAAACCGCTTCTGGCTCCTCCTAGGTCATCAAAACGTCTCCCTCTACTGAATGTCGTTATACTTTTGTTCACCGACATGCGGGCCATGCAGTTTTTTTGGGCCCAAATGCCATCCACCAAATTAGAAGGCAGTATGCAGGCGGAGAGTCACCTCGGTCGTAGCACGGCAATAGCGAGCCGTCATATCACAAAACCCCACCTGCCCGCAGTCTAAGTTTGACGGACGAAGCAACCATCATTTCACTCTTCGCTGAATCCCCTTCTCCCTCACCATCTTCAAGAAGGGCAACACTCACATCTGCCACTGTTCTTCTCTCCCAGCGAAGGGAAGGTAAGCGGATCCATGATGTTGGTATATTTTCGTTCAGAGAAAAAAAAGAACTTTTGCAAAGCAGTAACCGATCCTCACTCTCTTTTTTCTTTCATTGTCATTGCGATTGTGTTTTCCTTTCAGTGGTCTCCTAGTATTCGCCAGTTTCATGATGGACCAAGGAGAACCAGGCAAAGATCTGCCGATATTGGAGCGGATGCGGGAGGCTGATCACCACGGGACAGAGAGCTCCAAGAATATGGAGGCAGCCACCGAGCCGACCCCAGATACGCTCACGGCCACTACTGAGATGGTCAACGCCCCGTTTGAGGTTACAGCCCCCGTGGCACTGTAGGAGCAGTTTTCCCCCTTCGAGGATGTGTCTCCCCCACTGAGCTGCCCAAGGTGATTTTCTTCTTTGCTGATCTCGATTGTGGTTTTTCATCTAAGTATGTGGTGATGAATAATGCAAAATTTTATTAGCTTCGATGCCATGCTATACATAGTGGTTTAAATAACTTGTGTTTCTTATGCTGGAAAGTAATTCAGAATTTGTTTCTGTTTCAATTAGAGCCCTGATGCAGACAAGGATTGTGTGGTTGTACATGTCACTCGCTATGAGGCGGATGACCTGAATATACGCACTGGGAAAACATAGTTTTTAGGCTGTTGGATCCTGGAAGCCATTTGCGCTTATACCAATGAAGAGTTATATTCCAGCCTCACTGTTGTCAGGCATGTTGTCCAGGGTGTACTGAAGCACAAGAAGTTCAAAGCTACTCCTTCGTTTGTGAGGCATACTGTTCTTGTCAAGCTTACGCAGGAAGATGACGTGGCATGCCTCCACAAAAAAGTTTATGAGTGGCAAGGCCACAAGGTTTTCTTCATGAAGGTTCACAGGATTGAGCTGCTGCCGGACGTCCTCGATGATGTCATGGCAAGGTCCATCTTGTGTCCAGCCCAAATTAGATATAGGCATGAAATACTTGCCCCAGCTAGTGTTTAATAGTAGTTTGGATTCTGTCTCATTATCCGAACCTTGCCTGTTATCGAGCCCTCTGGGGCTAGTACTCTGTTTGAATCCGTCTATGGGAACTGCTGCTACTTTTGTGTGCCCGTGAATCATCGTAATTGTTGCCGAAACAGATGCGTCCTCACTAGTTTTATCATATGAGCAGTGTGTGTTTTGATGAAATAGAGTACTCGTTCGAGAACTGTGCGCCGACGTATACATAAGTACTTGTAAACACTGTTGGTGCTACCCCACTTGTAAGAAGTTGTCCAAAACACGACACATTGGCTCAGCTCGCTTCAACACTCGGCTATCGACTAGCTAACAATCAACAATCTGCTGTCTGACATATAAGCAACTATGTATCTTGTTACAGTGGTTCATGCAGTTAACTGAGGCCACAATGTAAATTCCAAACGTTCACACACTAGTCCAGCGTTCATGTGGAACACTCACATTAAACTCGGCTTCATAAAAAACTTGAAAATCATAAGTTAAGCAATTTTATACATCTCAATGATTCATAGAACATAACAAACATATACTAGTTAATAGCAAAAGACAAAGTTGTGACAAGGTTTACAAATCAGGAAAAAACAAGCAAGGCTTCTCTGAGCAAAGGGCCTCCCGGCAGGCTTAAATTTCCTGGAGTTCACTCTGGTTTTTTCTTGTTGCCACCATCCAGGGTTAGGTTCTCTCATTCCAAAATAACCAATTATAAATGTGTTCTCGGCTGGAATGCTGAACTGAACCATGCAGTGTACTGACCAGCTGAAAGTCTTGTGCATTCCACTAAATTTAAGCGCTGCTATTTGCAGAAATAAGCAGACCACAATGCCTCTTATCCGCGCACCTGTCCCAAAAACCTCCGTGCAGCCGTGCCAGCTTGTCCTTGGTCCATGGATGAACTGGAGGAAAGTGCATTCCAGACTAGGATGCAGATGTTTTCGCTCGTCCCTACACTTCGATCAGGAAGTAAAACGTATGAATCAACTTCTTTTAGATTGCGTTGGTCATTCTACCTAGTAACTACCAATGTAGGAATACCTGGAAGACGGGTGGTTAAACAACGGCAACGAGGGATAGCCATCTCATTTTGCGCAGTTCTACCAAAACTGAGGTGTGTGCTTTTGATTGCGCGGATAGAAACGATACGGAGACAGACATCCCGAAACGATATGGAGACAGACATCCCTGTTTGCGGAAATACGAAATACGGTTATTTAAACAGTGACAGATATTTGCAGTAGCGTATGATTAACAGCAGCATCTATTGTGTTATAATTGGCACTAGATTGACATTATGAAAGTGTCCTTAAGTAAGTAGCATCACATCACATCAACACTGCCACTAGATTAACATGCAGAACAATAGCATTAGTATTACTGTCATGAGAGTAGCACATGGTCAGTAAATGTGCAATCAAATTTGTGCAGTTCCACTGGGATGAAGCAATGTTAGCGGTGTGAGATTTAAGTCTAACTACAAAAACACAATTCATGGGAAATAAAGCAAGACGGAAGCACTTCATAAAATGGTGGTGGCATTGCTTCAATTTATTGACGGCACTAGACCATTACTTATAGTGACATTAGGTGGCATTGCTTAATGCTTCATGTGATTTTACATTAACGGTAGCGATATGGGCGTATGGACAGCAGAGGCATAAAGTGGTGAGGCAGATGTGGTTGCCGAGAGCGGCAAACACTCAGGCAACATGTCTGCAGTTGTCCCATTTTTTATCTCCTCGGCGACATTTTCCCATGTGAGCACAGGAAATCTAGACCTCCTCATTCTCATTTGCGTTGTCCCCCAACACCCGTCACTTTCTTTCCTTTTTCAACCAAGAGATAGGTCCACTTCCCCCCACCCTTCGCCATCCACCATGCTTTCTTCGTCTTTTCAACCAAGAGACCGGTTGGGTAGCCAATATCTACTACTTTCCCCCGTTTCCTCTTAGAACCAAGTCCTAGATTCATGCTACAACTTTCCCACTTTCTTCCCTGTTTGAACCAACTCTTATAGTCGACTGTATGAACTAGCTTTACCTCTAATAATAGTAAAAGTCTAGGTGGCTTTGGAACAACGGACGGAAGTAGAAAAAGATCCACACGAAGCCAAGTGGGGAGCTGGGGCAATAGAGCAAGGCAGGTTTCGAAGGAATATATACCTGAGGGTCGTCGACATGTGGCAAAGACGGCATCGGGAGGCTGCATCTTGGCCACAATACCGCAGGGAGGAAGAAGGGGTCGGAGGCCCTCTGGAGCCGGTGCTCTCTCGGAGAGAACGGCACGGCCGCCGATAGGGACGCGCGGGCAGCCGTTGGTCTCCTCCCTCGCCACTGACGACAGCGTGAACGATGCACCTACACCCCTGCCCCGGTCGAGGTTGTCCGGCCGGATTTGTGACCAGCCGTGAGCTGAGAGAGAGTGTGGCCACCTATGTCTTGCTTAGATCTGGGGAGCATGAGAGAGTGAACGAGAGGAACCCTAGTAAAGCAAGCGCTAAGGCTCCTGCTTATATATGTAGTGGAGTGATTTTGTTGTACCAGCTTAAAAAAAATGCACTCCTACGTGTACCCGCGAGTGGGTGTGAGAGAACTAGTGTGTGCGTGCACCGCTTCTCTTCGTGAGAGTACAATATACTATGCCCAAAGAACGTTCGCCACAAGAGTAATAGTATAAGTGTGTGACGTGTGAGCTAAAATAAAATGTGCGCGGCGTCTTTTGTTTTTTAGAAGTTCTGAAGGTAGGGTGTGAAGAGCACATATGTGTGTGACGTCTACCTGCAGATAGACGGTGGGTGCGAGAGGACTCGGGAAGGTGCGTGTGTGTGAGAGAGAGGGGGCACGTATTAATGCAATGCATGTGTCCGTAAATCATTATCCAACAAACGTTCGCCACAAGACTTTTCTTGACAAACACCGTAAGAACCGTTAGATCGGCATCCGACAGTGTCAGTTTTGCCATGTCATTTAACAGAACAGCCACTCCTCCTACACACAAATCTTCTACGTGAGTGTTAGCAACTACAGTATGCTCCCTCCGTTCCAAAATGCAGTGCATATAGCTTTATTGAAAATTCGAACCTCGCAAACTTTTACCGAGTTTTCGTGTACCAAATTACACATGTAGAATACCCTGTATATATATCGTTTCATTCATCTTCGAGAGGTAACTATAAAGATGGGGGGGGGGGAGTCTACAAAGAAAGGCCATCGTATCACCTGCAGCAATTTCAACCATCCTTTGGTGTGGAGGAATATCATAGGAACTCTATATGATATGATTTTTATAGGATTTTTTCCTTTAGAGCCATTGGTTCATAGGAATAGATTCATATACTCCACATTTCAAAGGAAATAAACATGATATCATTTCTATAGCTTTAGAGCCACTTGGTTCATATGAATGGATTCCTATACTCCCATAATTTCAAAGGAAAATAAACATTAGCGTATATTTGTCAGATGTGGGGTTCCGGCAAAACCCTTAAGGTTCAAACTCTGGGGAGCGCGCGAAGTTCTTTCCCCCCTACCGATCCACGCCCTAGCTCGCTAAGGTCTCGCAGACGAACTCGACCCACTCGCAGCACAGAAAGACACGAGATTTATACTGGTTCGGGCCACCGTTGTGGTGTAATACCCTACTCCAGTGTGGTGGTGGTGGATTGCCTCTTGGGCTGATGATGAACAGTGCAAGGGGAAGAACAGCCTCCTGAGGTTGAGGTGTTCTTGTGTTTGTCGAACTTGTGTGTGGTGAGGACTCGATGAGTTCGAGACCAGATGAGATCCAGTTGGGATTAGATGCTTCTACGGTGGTGGCTAGCCCTACTTATATAGGCCCTGGTCCTCTCCCCAAATATTGAGCGGGAAGGGAGCCAAAATTGGCGGGCAATTTGAAAGGGGATAGCTAGTACAAGCTATCCTGACAAAAGTGGTCTTCGCCTGCAAAAGGCTCTGGTGGTGACGCCGTCTTGGGCTCCATGGTCTCCGTCTTGCCGTCCTGCTGGTCTTGGTCTTGTTGCACCGATATGGAAACCCTTGCCTGATGCCTCAGTACTCCGCGCCCGCGCCTGCCTCCTTAGCACCGAAGAGGAAACAAGGACGCTGCAAGCGCTGGCGCCCGCCTGGTGTCGATCGTCATGGCTCACGTCACGAGTGCCTCGCGAGGTTTGCCCCGCCTTGATATCTCCGCTCCTCGCGAGCCTGCCTAGCGAGGCCGCTCCGGAGGAGGTCTTGTGTCATCCGCCTCGCGAGGCTTGGCCCCTCGCGAAGGTCTTGAATGCCTTGTCGATGAAGATGGGTCGTACGACCTGCTAGCATAGCCACACCGTGGGCCGCAGGCAGGCAAGTCTGGGGACCCCCGTTCCCAGAACGCCGACAGTAGCCCCCGGGCCCAAGGTGCGCTCGGGCTTGGCTTCGAGGTGAAGCCAAAGGTCAAGTACGGAGCGCCACGGGCCCCAAAAGCCTGCGGCCTCGGTTGACGCGTGGCGGTTGATTGGCCGTGGGCGTCTCCACTTCCCCATGCTGCCTCGGCAACTGCTCGACTTGACAAGTCCCTGCGACATGCAAGGAAAACCATCATTACCTGCTATCGTGGGAGGCGCCGGTTGGCCTTCTTTCGCTATAAATGGGAGGGGGGCGGAGCCCACGTCGTCCATCTCTTCCTTGCTCGCTTGTTTGTTTCCTCCTTGCTCCTTTGCCTGCAATAATGGCGCCCATCCGAAGGTTTTCCGCGGACGAGAAAGGAAAGGCCCCCCGCGACGATCCAGGGCCGCTCCTGCCGAAGAAGAGGTCGGTCCATCGTCGCGATGAGGCGGCGATGCAGGTGGTGACGAGGCCTTGGTGCGAGCGGCCTCCTCCAGGGTACCCGCTACCCTTGTACGCCCGAGCCGTGGGCTCAGGCGGGCGGAGCGACGAGCGGCGTCACCTGCGCCGCGCCCGTGGTCGCCGCGCGGGCTAGTGCCGCCGACGCCCACAGGAGCCCCTGCAGCACTGAAGCTGGTAGAGGTGTCCTCCGACGAGTCCGGTGGGGGCAAGGAAGAGGAGGAGGACTCGGAGGCGACCCTCGAAGAGACAGGGGAAAACTCCCCCTTGAGCAAGGCTGAAATCCTCCGCGCCCTTCCTGACGACGCCGAGGTCGACGCCTGCCAGAGGGAGGGAGAACTGCTCGTCGTCTCGACGAGGAGTAGGTCGTCACTGATCCCTCGGGATGCTGCCTCCGCCTTGACGTCGCCTGGGGCTGCCTCCAGCCCTCCTGATGCGCCGTCTTCTGCCCCTGGAATCCGCGCTCCTACTTCCTAGGCTCCAAAACTTTCGGGCTTCAAGCTCCCCAAGCGGAAGGTGGAATACATCGCGGTGGACCGGTAAGTGCCTTGAGCTTCGTCTTGTCCCTGCCTGTACTTGTCATTCCCTGACGTTCACCCTTGGTTGGTCAGGCCGATGCCTTCGGCAAAGAAAAGGAAGGAGAATGCGGAGGCCGCGCCTCCCTTCGTGGAGAAAGGAGGCAGCAGCACTCGCACTTCCCCAACCCGGTCACCCACGTGAGGCCAGGAAGAGCATCGCCGTGTGGAATCAGCCCCCATGCCCCCACTGGCTCCGGAGGTGCCAGTGTCTGGCTCGGCTGAAGAGGTCCCGACTGCTTCGGAACCCGCAGCCTCCCAGGCCTTGGTGACGACGTCGCCTCCTCCCGCTATTGCACCTCCACTCCCAGGTTCTTCTGCTTCTACTGCCGTCCTGGAGCGCGCTCTTGTGGAGATGACCCAGTTGCAGGCAGATCTCCAGAGCGCGGACCCGCGCCTGGTGGCTGGGCGCCTGGAGCTGGCCTTTGGCTGGCTTCACTCTGACTTGGCGGTCCGCGCGACGCTGAGCCAGGCGGCAGCGTCTTCAGAGAAGGAGAAGCAAAGCGCCGCCAATGCTATAGCCGATCGTGAGGCAGCTCTGAAAGACGCCCAGGCCGCCCGCAACCGCTGCCGAGAGCTGGAGGACGAGCTGAAGAGCCTGCGCGACAAGCATGCCAAAGAAGCGCGCGGCCGCCTGGTGAAGGAGGAGGAGATAAAGGCCCGGGAGGACGCCGTCAAGAACCGTGATGCTGAGCTGGAGGAGTTGGGGAAGGCACAGGCCGCGAAGCGCAGCCGGCTGGAGGAGCTGGAGCGGAAGGTGAAGGCGAGGGAGGTCGATCTTGACGCCAAGGCATGGGTCCTGGCCGAAGACCGCGTGGCCTTTGCCGATCTCGAGGAGAGGTCTCGCAAGGCACTAAAGATGCTCTACAAGCATGGCTTGGAGAGGCCGCTGACCACCGACGAGGACGGCCCCGCCCTGCTGCTTCCTCCCTTGATGAAGGCGCTTGAGGAGGTTGTGGATGGTATCGGTCCCATGGCGGAGGCAGAAGCTCGCGTCCTGTCCTCAGCTGCATTGACTCGTGTCTTCAGCCACCTGCACCTTCGCGACCCTAGCGCTTGTCTTGACGAGCTACTGGAGCCTGTGGCTGAAGATCACTGCGAAGCCGCCGCCGCAGCCGTGCAAGGTCAGGTGGAGGCCCTGCTGAAGAGGTTCCGTGGCTTTGCCTCCGCACCCTTGTCTGGCGATGCCACCGATCCTGCGGCTGGTACTGCACGTCAAGACGTCGTTACCCGGGGAGGAGCACCTTCTGCAGGCGATGGCGGTGTCAAGGGGTGACCTGCAGCTGATCTCCAGTTTCGTTCCTGTAACATGCATTAGGCCTCGTGGAGGCGTTAAACTTTCATTTTATATTGTGAGGACAATATGTTTTGTAATATTTGCTTCGAGATTTTACGATTTTCTTCCTATCCGCTTTGTGTTCTGCGTCGGCAGAGCCCGGCCCCGCGCATACCTCAACCGCCGTTGGGCCGACCGGAGACCAGGACGGACCAAGGAGTGAGGGGCTACGTGACCAGTTAGGCTCCTGAGTCGCGATGCTCAGGAGTCCCCCTTGACGCGCAAACAGCTTACAGGAAGAGTGCGCGAGTATAGATTAATGTTCTACATCGGCAGAGCCAGGCCCCGCGCATACCTCAACCGCCGTTGGGCCGATCGGAGACTAGGACGGACCAAGGAGTGAGGGACTACGTGACCATTTAGGCTCCTGAGTCGCGATGCTCAGGAGTCCCCCTTGACGCGCAAACAATTTCCATACCTACCCTCGCCGAGGCCTCGGGAGGGGCGTGCAACGACCAGGTCTGGGAGACCTGTTTGAGCGGCGTGCGCTTGGGCGTGACCCGAGCGCACCCCCCAGGCCCTGGAGACCTGGTTGGGTGGCGTACGCTTGGGCATGACCCGAGCGCAGCCCCTGTGTCCAACCACTTCGCGCGGCTCTCCCGAGGGGAGGCGTTGCGGTGAGGCCGGACGCTGAGCTCTGGAGCTCCCTGAGGTTGGTACGACCGTGGAGCCGCCCTCAGTTGTTTATCACCAGCACGGAGCATAGTGCTTCCGCTTGTGCATAGGCATAGCCGCTCCTCGGCAGTGTCGACGGCCAGCGCGGAGCATGGTGCTTCCACTTGTGCGTTGGAGGCCCCCCCCCCCTCCGGGAGGAGTCCCCGGGGCGTGTGCAGCCCCGCCCTGAAACGTGGCTTGCACGGCAGGGCTGTGAGGTGTATCTGGGCACTCGTGAGCCAGCGCGGGACTCACGAGGCCCTACCTCAAGGCGGGTTGCGCCTGGTCTTGAGTCTTTGATAGCTGTGCGTTCCTGCGAGACGGTTAGGTGCAAGTGCTCTACGTCCTCAGGTGCCGGCCCTCGAGCGAGCTCAGCCGCCGCTGGTATGCCAGGTCGCGATGTCGTGGTCAAGGCCAGGGGATGAGGGCTGGAGAGCCAGTAAGAGCTCCTGAGTCGCGATGCTCAGGAGCCCCCCTTTTAACGCACAAGCGAATTGCATGGTGGAGGGGTGAACCCGTGGCAGGTGGTAATCGGGCAGATTAAGCATGGAAGGCAAATCAGCTTGGGTAAATACAGAAAGATACATGCCACCGGGTCAGGCCCGAGCAGCTTGGGGATGATGCATCCCGAGGGGCGCCCCCAGCATGGTAAGCTAAAGACATAAGAAAGGATACACGCCACAGGGACGGACCCACGCAGCCTAGGAATAGTGCAGCCCGAGGGGCGCTCCCAGAATGAACTTGGAAAATGTCACCTGGTTCTGTTGACGAAGAAGAGTTGAGGCAGCTGAAAGCGAGCAACAAAGGGGTAGCTCCTCACGAGCCACCGGGGCCCTGAGCCTCGGGAGGCTCTGGGGGCTCGGGCGGTTCCTGGAGGACCATCTCCATCTCCACCAAGACGGCATGGTGCCTGGCCTCCTGAGCCGCCAGGATACGCCGCATGTCGTGCTGGTAGGCTGACGACACGCTTGGCAAGCCAAAGGGCATGCAGACGTAACTGTGCGGTGGGCCCTCGCAGCGTCCCACGCGCGAAGGCCAGAAGAGCTCCTGAGATGCGGCCTTGTTGAGCCCTGGTACGTCGATGCAGACGCGCAGCCCGGCATCCTCGCCTGGATGGGGAGCTGCACCTCGTGAGCGGCGGTCGCCGCGCATGGCCCTTTCATCTTGCAGTTCCTGAGTGGTCTTGGTGATGAACTCCTGAGCGATGGGCGCTCCTTGCCCTGTGTTCTCCTGAGGGAAACGTGCCGTGAAGCACGCCTCCAAGTGGTGCCCAAGCGCCTCCCTCGTGATGTTGGCAAGGTCTGAGGCCCACCAGAAGAGAGCCCCCGAGCCCTGCCCGAGGAGGGCGCCGGGTGCGCCTTCCCATGCGATGGAGGGAGGCGCCCCTGGAGCGGGCGCTGATCCTGACGAGGTTCCAGCAGCGACGCCACCCTCCTGAGGTCCGGCACGACGCAGCTGCTTCTTCTTGGGGATGGCCTCCGGAGGGCCCTCACTTTTGCTGTCGGGGTCGTCGATTGCTGTAGCTTGGAAGGTGCTCTCGAGGGAGCACACCGCATCTCTTTCTTCACATGGGACCGTGATGACTCCGCCGCTTCCCGGCATCTTGAGGACGTTGAAGCCGTGGTGGGTGATCGCCATGAACTTGGCCAGGGCTGGATACCCGAGGATGGCGTTGTATGGCAGGCGGATGTGCGCAACGTCGAAGTCGATGAGCTCGATGCGGTAATTCTTGCGTTCTCCGAAGGTGACAGGGAGGCGGACCTGCCCTATCGGCGTGGTGGAACCGTCGGTCACTCCTGAGAAAGGCTTGGTAGGCTGAAGCTGGTCATATGGGACTTGGAGGTTGTCGAACGTATCGACGGACAGGACGTTGAGCCCTGCGCCGCCATCGATGAGGGTCTTGGTAACTTGCACATTGCTGATGACTGGGGAGAACAGCATCGGGAGGGCGCCTGCGGTAGCCGCGCACTTGAGCTGATCAGCCGAGCTGAACGTGATGGGGCACTGGGACCATCTGAGCGGGCGTGTGGCTTCAAGCTTGGGGAGGACTATATTCACTTCACGAGCAACCTGCTTGAAGATGCGCTGAGAGGCTGGGGCCTGGGCTCCGCCCAAGATACAAGCGATAGCACGTGGCTCCTGGAAGCCCCCAGCCCCCTCGTCTTGACGGTGGTCGTCGTTCCTTCTTGGCGGTGGCGGCAGCGGGGGAAGACCGGCGTTGCCCTGGGGGCGATCCTCATGAGGCTGGTCCCTCCAGGCGCCCTCGCGAGGATGGTCCTGCCAGCGGTCCTCACGAGGACGGTCGCGCCACTCCTGGCGCGGGACGCGGTCGTCCCAGCATCCGCCACCACGTCCTCCTCCTCGGCCGTAGCCCCGGTCGCTGCGTTCGGGGCGCCGACCGTAGCGTCCTTCGCGAATGTCTCTAAGCTCTTGACAATCACTGGTGTTGTGGGTGTTCAGGTTGTGGAAGGCGCAAAACGGCCGGCTATTCTTGGATGACTCGGGCTGATCTCTGCCTCGCTTGGTGTCGGGCTCTGCTGCGAGCACAACTGCTTCCTTGTGCTTCACGTCCTTGGCCTTGGCCTTCTTCTCCTCTGCGCCCGCGGCTGGCAGCTCGAGGAGGGAGAGGCGGCCCTCCTCAGCTCTTGCGCACTTGGTTGCCAAGTTGAATAGCTCCTGAGATGTGCACAACTCCTCATGGATAGCGAGCTCTTCCTTCATCTTGATGTCACGGACGCCATCGGAGAACGCGGAGATGATGGCCTCATCCGTGACCTTGGGGATCTTGAGGCGGGTGTTGTTGAAGCGCTAGATGTACTTCTGGAGGGTCTCTCCCGGTTGTTGCTTGATGCGGCGCGGGTCGCCCGTGGCCGGCGGGCGGTCGCGGGTGCCCTGGAAGTTGGCGAGGAAGCGGTCGCGCATCTCTTCCCAGGAGGAGATCGAGCCGTGCGGCAGGTTCAGGAGCCAGGAGCGGGCACCATCCTTGAGAGCCATGGGAAACCAATTCGCCATGACTTTCTCGGCGCCGTTGGCCGCTTCGATGCTCAGCTCGTAAAGCTGCAGGAACTCCGCGGGGTCGGCGGTGCCGTCGTAGCGAGGAGGCAGATCCGGCTTGAACTTGCCCGGCCAGGCGACACTACGCAGCTCGGGGGTGAAGGTGCGGCAGCCGGCCGTGGTCGCCGGGGCCCGTCACGGAGGTGAAGCTTGGTCCTGATGAGGTCCGCGCGCCGCCACCGTAGGTAGCACGCAGTCTTGGCGAGGCGACGCGGGGAGTGCAGGTGCAGCTTCTCGCGGCCGAGGAATCTCCTGGCAGCTTCTCTCTTCGCGCGCGGGCGCCGGGCATGGTGGATCGCACCGTGGGGCCGCGCGCCTTGGCGCCAAGGCACGGTCTTGGGGGAGAGGTGGTGGAGGCGCTCCATGAGCCACGTCGGCCGTGGCGGGCGGAGGGCGAGGCGGAGAGTGGGACGGTGCCGGGGAGCCTCCTGCGGCGCAGACGAGCTCGGCGACGCGGTCGAGCCAGTCCTCGCAGAGGTCGTCGACCGGGCGGTAGCGCAGGAGCTCGTTCGCCATGAGGAGCGCGGCCTGCACGTCCATGGGAGCCCGTCGTGCGTGGGACGAAGAACCGGCCGGGGTCAGTGATGGAGTGGCGGTGCGGCCGTCCTGCCGCACCGATGGGTGCAGCGAGGATGCTTGCTGCTCGTTCCCTGCCGGGCCGATGGAGCCATTGGCAGCAGGAGACGGAGAACAACGAGGTGGCCCGCCGACGGGAGCCGTCTGAGCAACGCGGGCGGTGAGGGAAGCCCGCCGCTCAGCTCGAGCACGGCGAGCGTCCGCCATGGAGACGACAGAGCGACGGAGCGACGGATCAACGGAAGGGAAGCTACGGCGCACCCCTACCTGGCGCACCAAATGTCGGATGTGGGGTTCCGGCAAAACCCTTAAGGTTCGAACTCTGGGGTGCGCACGAAGTTCTTTCCCCCCTACCGATCCACGCCCTTGCTCGCTAAGATCTCGTGGACGAACTCGACCCACTCGCAGCACAGAAAGACATGAGATTTATACTGGTTCGGGCCACCGTTGTGGTGTAATACCCTACTCCAGTGTGGTGGTGGTGGATTGCCTCTTGGGCTGATGATGAACAGTACAAGGGGAAGAATAGCCTCCTGAGGTTGAGGTGTTCTTGTGTTTGTCGAACTTGTGTGTGGTGAGGACTCGATGAGTTCGAGACCAGATGAGATCCAGTTGGGATCAGATGAGATCCAGTTGGGATCAGATGAGATCCAGTCGGGATTAGATGCTTCTACGGTGGTGGCTAGCCCTACTTATATAGGCCCTGGTCCTCTCCCCAAATATTGAGTGGGAAGGGAGCCAACAATGGCGGGCAATTTGAAAGGGGACAACTAGTACAAGCTATCCTGACAAAAGTGGTCTTCGCCTGCAAAAGGCTCTGGTGGTGACGCCGTCTTGGGCTCCATGGTGAGCTTCGCCTTGCCGTCCTGCTGGTCTTGGTCTTGTTGCATCGATATGGAAACCCTTGCCTGATGCCTCGGTACTCCGCGCCCGCGCCTGCCTCCTTAGCACCGAAGAGGAAACAAGGACGCTGCACGCGCTGGCGCCCGCCTGGCGCCCGCCTGGTGTCGATCGTCATGGCTCACGTCACGAGTGCCTCGCGAGGTTTGCCCCGCCTTGATATCTCCGCTCCTCGCGAGCCTGCCTAGCTAGGCCGCTCCGGAGGAGGTCTTGAGTCGTCCGCCTCGCGAGGCTTGGCCCCTCGCGAAGGTCTTGAATGCCTTGTCGATGAAGATGGGCCGTACGGCTTGCTAGCATAGCCACGCCGTGGGCCGCAGGCAGGCAAGTCTGGGGACCCCCGTTCCCAGAACCCCGACAATATTCAATAGAAAAGTTCCTATGATATGAACCAAATTACATCTCTTTTCTAATCCCTCCTCATAGGAATTGAGATACATGTCATCTCTAGATTCAAAAGAAAAGTTCCTATGATGTCAACCAAATAACATATCTTTTCCAATCCCTACTCATAGGAATTGAGATACTCCATGTCATCTCTTTCCCTACAACTTCCATGTATACATCTTATATTCCTAAATAGCTAGTACAACCCACTAGTAGCTTTTTTCCAAGACATGCAACTATGGCACAAGAACTATATAGTGTGTGAATAACTTGAAACATGGTCGCAGGATGAAGCTAATCCGACAGTGCAGAGATGGCAAATCCGAGCACTACTGGCCGTTGGATATCATCAACATCCACCAGAATCTGCCACATGTACAATTTAGAAGACTCCATGGTTGAACTTAAGCATAATGCACAAACCTCAAAACACATGCACTTCTCCTTTGTTCTAGAATCCTCCGTATCATAATTGATTTTTTTCTAAATGAAATGCCATTATTTGTTTTTTACTTTATGCTTAAAAATGCACAACCCCATGAATCCTAACATTTTTATAAAACTAATTGATTTTGAATGAGATGAACTATAAGAACTAAACGAACATCTACATCATGCATATATGACTCAAAGCTTTACATGCTATAGTGTGTATTTATTCATAATTTGGTTTCGAAATCTCATGCGTTCAATGCATGTGTACCTTACTAGTTTTGAGTAGAGTAGCAAATTTCACGCGGCCCCGGGTATATCAAAATGCAGGGCCCATGCATCATTGCCTTTCGGTCGAACCTACGTCCACAATTTTTTGTACGTACTATATCTCCACTGGTCCCCGAACCCAAAATGCTGCCTCGTTCCCCTAAAACCAAGCGGCCCACACATATTTAAGGCGTCGAATCGAACTCAATCCCTCTCCCATTTACTATGACGTGGCCCCGCACGCCCTAGTAGTACTCCTACAAACCCTACCGTCGCACGCATCATCGGTTTTCTTCAAGAGGACGAGGGAGAAGCCGATTTGTAGTGGAGACTCTTTCAAAAAAAAGATCTGTAGTGGAGACCCCTACCCTAGGGTGCCCTAGGTAGCTGCCGCACGCATCATTGGTTTTCTCTTTTCTTTATGCTCTTGCGCCCTAGAGTGAAATGATGGTTGCTTCGTCCGTCCAGCTTAATGGCGGGAAAGGTGGGGCTTTGTGATTTGACCCCTCATCGCTCATTTTCTACTACTGCGGCGCTACGACCGGGGTGCCTCCAATTCCAACCGCTACTCCGAACTGTAATTTGGTGCATCGCACGTGGAACAAGACAATGGATGAGCCACATGTCGGCCAAAGGGGCCTGTTAAGTGTGTCGCCATTTCGTGTGCGGACTGACCCTGCGTAGCGTTAGTGTGTCGCCATTTCGTGGGCTGCGTAGCGTTACCTGCGTAGCGTTAGTGTGTCCATTTCGTGTGCGGACTGACCCTGCTTGAGTCGCTACGCCAACACGACAGGTGCAGGCTACCACTTGGTTTTGCTCCTTGGTGAATCCCGACTATATTGATCTAAAAAGATACATACTGAACTACCCTCTCCGTCTTTTTTTTTAGACGTCTCGGTTCATAGGGCGTGCACGTAGTTCTAGGTCATCCATTTGACTAACTAAATCTGAGTTACTATGTCACAAAAAGTATATCATTGGATTATTAAGTGGATGTAGTTTCTAAAGTATACTGTTCATCACATATATAGCCAGTTAAATTCTCAACCTAGAACGACGTGCATGCCATGTAAACCGATACGGAGGAAGTATAGTAGTAAAATGAGGTGATTTTACCGAGCGATCGGCGGGGGAGCATGGCCTGTCATGCGGTCCCACGTGTCATGATGTACCAAGGCGATGCGCGTGTCCCTCTTGAGGCAGAAGCAATACTACATGGTTTGAGATGATGGCAAACCGAAGTGTGAAATAATGATTGCTTCGTCTGTCTGGGAAGGTGCGGCATTGTGATTTGATGTCTCATTGCTCATTACTACTACTACCGGGGCGGTACGACTGGGGTGCGTCCCCCTGCTGTTCTGCACTGTTATTTGGTGCTTGACACGTCGACCCGGTTGCTATATGTCCCACATGTCGGCGACAGGAAGTACATAATTCATGAAAGCGAGCGTCGACGGAGGAGTACAAGACACGGCTTGGGTTTTTGCTGCTTCGCGCGATCCATCGATACAAACCCGGACTAAAAAAGGCGAGGGCGGGTCTTTTCCCGCGCGGCAGGCAGGGGAGTTTGACATAGTCAGTTCGAGGCAAGGAGGTAGGAAGGGAAACAAGCAAATAAAGGTTGAGCGACTTAGTTTTGGGAAAATCTGATTTTACGGAGTACGTACCCACTAGGGTTTATAGGGCTCATCTACAAAACATTCGCTATTCCGTTTTATAAGTCTCAATTCTACTACTAGTAGTAGTACCATCACATGTTGGATTTCGTGGTGCACTAGATCACCCGATGCAAGCAGTGTCAAGAGAAAACTCACCAATGCATGTAGAAGTTCATGGAAATTTAGTGGTCATTCATGCATTCGTTCTAATTAATGCCTCGGTAAACATAACTTCTTGAGAAAAACGAGCGTACTAATTACTTGTGCAAACTAGGAGTACGAAATTAATTCGACCACTCACCGTCTACCTTGGTTGGAGAGATTTTGAAATTGAGTCATAAACTGGAAAGGAGGGAGTAGTAACTTTTGTCTCAATTACTATTTGTGGCCTTGTATAGATGCAAAATGTATTTTTTTATAGTTGCCTTGTATAAGTAAATGGAGGGAGTACTAAATGACATATATATTCCAAACAATATGATAATCTCTCTAACCAAGGTAGTAGGGACGAGGAGTAAACGGAGGGAGTACTAGTAAAATTTTCTCCTCGTCCTGCGAGCCACCGCGCGCCTGGGCGAGGGAGCGGGCGTAAGGCGTACTAGGCAAGCTTCACCTCATCCTGCGAGCCACCGCGCCCGTGGTCGGGGGAGACGGCGTACTAAGCAAGCTTCTCCTCGTTCTGCGAGTTGACGGGACACATCAAAAGTACTCCAGTGTATAGAGCCTTGCCTCTAAGGTAGGCCCCACATGGTTTGCCTCTTTTTTAACATAACGCGTCAAGTCGCAATTTGTTTGTTCACCCGTTGTAGACGATCCTCCCTCCATCTAGTGGACAACCAGTGCACGTGTCAAATTACCACGTGGGCAGCCTTTTCGTACAGAAATGAGCTCCACCGTGTACCCGCGCGGGTGTGGTTGGGAAAGAGACGGGAGTACGTGCGCCATGCGTGCACCTCTTCTCTATGTGCACATCCCCCACCTACGTGGGTGTGTGTGAGAGGGACTATAGAGATACAAACCTAGACATAAAGACCACTACAAACATCAATGTTCTGCTTATCACAGATAAGATTGATTAATACCCGTAACAATCCATGTCCTTAACAAAGGGTGCATGCACGTATAGGTTGAGCGTGTGTCTTGCATCATGTGTTGTGTGCATGCAGGCGTGCGAGTGTTGCGTGTGTGCAAGGGTACGTTTCAGTGTTGCATGCATGTGTGCGTACATGCGTGTGTTCGTGAGTGCATGTGTACGCGTCAGTGTTGCACGCCTGCATGCGTGGTGTGTTCGTTATGTGTATGTGTCAGTGTTGCATGCCTGCATGCGTGCGTGTCTTGCGTGCGTGCATGTGTACGTGCGGGGTGAGGCTACACGTTAGTCGACTGACTTTTTCATCTCTGGTCATTAGATTTTCTAGCCGTGATACGAAATCAAGGGCCTGCAGTTTATCATCAAACTCCACCCCCCTGAGCCGCCAGCCACCACCAGCCGAACCGCCGGCCCCCGCCCTCCGCGGCCGGCCCGTGCCGCCACGCCGCCCCGCCCGCCTCGAAACCACTCCTCACCACCGGTCCGCCGCCGCACCGGCCATCCCTCTAGCCCCCCCCCCCCGTGCCGAGCTTTTCCTCCGGCGATCGCCACCCCACCGCCCAATCAACGCCCCCCACCACCGGCGACTGCCAACCAGAGGTCTCACGACTTCGAGTACCCACCGACCACTAATTTATTACCATTTCTGTCCATATACGCGCTGACGGGTGGGCCCTATGGTAATGTGCGCTGCTGAATGTGGACCGTTTGACTGGTCAATTGATCGTTTCATCAACAAATTACGGAGCTGTATGGTGAGCCAGTGACCGTATGATCACCCTAAAATGTACTCCATATTCTATTAACACAGTACAGACTCAAACTACCATTTCTTGCTTTCATATACGGGCTGACAGGTTGGCCCCACGGTTACGCGCCCCGATGGTGCAACACTAGTTGCGCCACGTGGAACGTTTGCCTGGTCAATTGATTGTGTCATCAACAAAATACGGAGTGTACGGGTGAGCCAGTGACCGTATAATCATGACATGTATTTTTTTAACACGGTACAGACGCAAGGGCTCATATATACGCGCAAGCACTCACCGCTATAAGCGCACACACACAAACCCTACCCCTATGAGCACCTTCGAGAGAGTGGGCCAGCATATGATCTTGAGATTTTATGAAGTCACCATAGGTGCCTCGTAGTCGAGTGGAATGTCTCCTCCCACTGAACGCACATCGCCTGAAAATACTAAAATTAACCCAGGATAAATGCGAGCACCTGGACTTTAACCCTGGTGGGCTCGAGAAACCACTGTCCTCCTAACCATCCAACCACATGTTGGTTAGCACGACAAAATGTATGTGGTGACCGTGATGAGCTTATTCTGAAGTCCAGTGACCATATCGTGCTTTCGCTTCAAATACAATGATTGTAAGTGTCATCAACAAAATACGGAGCACGCATCAAATGCAAAGTCCGTCAGTGTCATCAAGAAAATACGCAGACGTATCGTGAGCTAGATACTGTATGATCACCACGAGAATGTATACGGTGACCGTAATGAGCATATTCTGAACTCCAGTGACCGTATAGTGCTTTAGCTTGAAATACAATGACCGTCATGCGTGAATGTGTCGTGCGCATGCATACTTTTAGAGGGCCGAGAGATAGTTTGTGTGCGTACGTGAAAGTGGTGTAGAAAGAGGGGATGTCCGGTGGAGACAAGGAGAGATATGTCCTTCGTTTCTCTTTCCCGTGACTAATATTTTAGGAGAATATATAAACATTCACAATGCAGAACAAATATTTTTGGATGCACCATGCAATTAACTTTCATGTATAACATTGTACTATTGTATATGCTTATTTTCTTAGTGGCCGATTGCGTGTGTGGTGTGGTGGGACATCATTTCTAGTTGTGGTGGGTCAACATGAGGACTCATGGGTCGGTTCCATCCTGCGCCATATAGGTTGGATCGAGACGCGTTATACGAAGACCCATGTGGAGGACTCGGCGTACAACACGAAGCTAGCTACCAGAGTCGCGGAGGACTCTATCCCCACTGGTGATAAGCCGACTATATATGATTTGTAACCCTAGGCCCCCAGTATGTTATAGAAGCTTGGGGGCTAGTTCGTCGATAGTATACACACACGCACAATGCCTGGTATTCACGTATACTTTGTACACACCCCTATCACTAATATACAGTACCAGGAGTAGGCTTTTTCCTCAACTGCAAGGGTCCGAACTAGGGTAAAACTTTGCCTCGTATTACCATCCAGCCTAACAGTCAGGGATATTCTACCGAATGATATGATGGAATCATATCTGCTAACTACTAAGAGAGAGGTGTGTCTGGGGGGCATGTGTGCGAGAGAGGCCTAAAGATAATGTGCGTGCGGGAGACACGTAGGCACATATATGTGCGTATAGAGGGCTAGCTAGTAGAGACCGTGCGTGTGTATATATGCATGTGAGAGAAATAGTGTTTTCCAACTGAGATTAGTGAAAAGAGTTGTACATAGTAGTCAGAAAGAGAGAGAGAGAGAGATACAGAGAGAGCATGTGCGTGAGACTCCCCGACACCCCGAGAGAGATTGTGAGCATGTGTGAAAGAGAAATGCCGATGCATATAAACTGTGTGCACTTATGCAGTAGATAGAGAGATATATAGCGCGTATGTGAGAGCGGGCCGAGGCATAGTGCATCTACGTGTAAAAGGCGGTTCTACGCATTAAATTAAAATATAAATGGCATTATTATTTTTGGATGAGATCATGAATTTTGCAAATTGCGTATGGACGAAAATCGGTCTATCAGACACCCATACTCTATTGAATTCTAGCATGTGCATGTGTTTATTTCATATTATCGATCCATAGAGTGAGAGAGGTTTGAAATACAGGCAATGGATGCTTTTGCAATTCATATATAAACATTAATTAGTGCACTCCATGTTGTTAGTGTGAAGCACTTTATACATTTATCACTTGCATGGATACATTCCAAATTGCTAGCTATGAAATAGAATAAATGTCGAATTCAACATAAAGGGGGTTTCGAAGATTTGAATTCATAGGAAGTGCATTCATCTATTTGAAGCCGAGATAATGGCATTTGTAAATCAGATGTAAAAGGGGGCATCAATCTTTGTTGTGCGTTTGAACATGCTATATATATTCATACGCATGTCTAACTTTTTTTTGCAACCAAGGAGTTTATATCTGGAACCATGCATGAACTGAGATAAGTTGCATATTTTTTAATATATACTCATGTACAATGTATATTCAAATATACCACCTCCATTCCAAAATAATCGTAGCTTTAGGATTTTCAAGAGTAAAGATTTGTGAAGTTTGACAAATCCTGAATGTTCAATTCAAGAGAACCGAAAATGTTAATGCTTCTGCTCCCAAATATTGAACGAAGCGCCAAATAGGCCTCTGGTCACCCGAAACCACGCGAGACTAATGTTTGGTGGTAGGAAATTACTGTCCTGACTCTGGCCCGTGTAGCCTATCGGCCCGATGTCCAAATGTCTAAACCGGGGTAGGTTTGTAACTTCACCAAGATGCCAGTCTCAACCGCCTCCAAGAAGCATTCATACGGCATGGCGCCTAAACACCCATGCGCTCGGCCGAAATCTATCCCGCCCACATTGGGACACCTGAGATTACTGTCCTACCCCCAACCAGCAATATGTCTGAAATTTTAGATGGGGGAAAGTTTGTAACTTTCCCCAAATTTCAAACAAGCGCGTCCCAAACCGAAACATTGTTCCCCCTTAGTTCCCCGCCTCCCTCCGATTCCCCATTCATACTCCGTGGGCGCCAAAACGCCCTCTCCACCAGCCGCGAAACCCCAGCCTCCTCCGTCCTCCACCCCATAGCGCCCAATCCAGCGCCGCCCTCCTCCATCATGCCGGAGCCGGTACCGCGACATCGTCGTCCAACGCAATCGCAACCGCAACGCCCTCAAGGACTTAGCAGCTGAAGCCAATGTAGAGCTGCCTCCATGACGCCGACGCCGACGTGCGCCGTACCAGAACTACTCCGACCACGCTGTCCTGCGCCTCACTGCTGCCGCTCCACTATCGCAACCGTCCACCGCACCGGAGCTGTTCCCGCTATGCCGTCGTTCGCCGCCTCGGATCTGCTTCCCCGCCGCCGACAGACGGCCACCGCACCACACTCAACAACTTGGCCATGGGTTCGTCCAAGGCGGCACCGTCCTCCACAACTTCTCGTTTCCAGCGAACCACAAGAAGATCGTTGGAAAAACAGAAGGAGGACACAACACTGCCAGCAGAAAGAGGTACTCATCTTCTCTTATTCGTGCAAACCTTACGTCTTTGCTCACACCGTATTCATCCCACAAAAGAAACTAGTTGAGCGCTTCTTAATGCATCTTCTTCGTGATACTAAATGCACAAGGTTTCCTCCCTTTACTATTTCACCTTTGCTAGAGGTCAGTAGCCCGCCTGGATTTCAATTCAGGGCCAGTCGAACCACAATTAAAAGAAGCAGAACCAGCTTAGGCGCGCGGAGCAGCTAGTCCGCATGTTCGCCGGGGAAGCGGCGCATCGGTGTCTATCATAGGGGTGTGGGGTGCACGAGCTGCTTGCGCCCGATCTGGAGGTCGGCGGGGCTTGAATGGATTGCCGGGGGCGTTGCCAAGCACGGCGGTGCGGTGAGGTCGAGGGGAGGGCGCAGGCAGGGGACTCGGCCGGTGGTCGCTGCCGTTTCGAGGAATATCGTCAACACTGACTGGCTGGAGGTAGATGAAGGCGATCTGCCCGTTCTTTGTACATCGGACGGTGCAGAAAAAATGGACTGACCTATTTGTTTTCAGTCGAATGTTATTTTCATAGAATCTTGTAGTAATTTAGTGTGTCATGCATGTTGTAGAGCTATCATATATCTCCCGTCATTTATTTCTCACTGACCTGCTATCTGCTACCTTTACACTGTACTAATTGTGCACACACTTCACCCATACTCACACTATCATTTTTTATGCATGGGTATTTCAGACTCTCACGCAGTGTTGATGAATGCTGAAAAGAAAAGACAGAAGTTGCTCCAGTGTAATTCGAAGATAAGCACTAAGCGTTTCAGCGCTCTAAAGGATACAGTGTCAGCAGTTGGAGATAGTAAACGTAGCTCTGCAGTTGATGATCTCAATTGCCACACACAACCATCCCAGGTGCTTGCTTTAACTTTGCGCTGTCAAATGTGGTTGCATGTTGCATATGGTGTCTAGCTTGTATTGCTTCCAATTTGGTTAAATTGCATCTGCTTACTTTACACATTATACCTTTGATAATGACATGCCTTCCTGTTTTTGATACATACTACATATGTCTATTAACCATGTTTGTACATCAAACTAAGGCTCTTTTGTATCCCTCGTCAATCACTTATGATGAGACAGTCACCCGGGTGGGTTACTGTGAGACGCCATACTCGTTTAAAGAGTGCAGTGTCATCCTCCCCACATGATTCTCAAGAAACAGCAAGGCTAAATGAAGATAGTCAACGTAGCTCTCTAGTTGATGACCGCAATTCCCCCACACCACCATCACAGGTGCTTGCCCTAACTTCGCAGTGTGATATGTGGTTGCATGTTGCATACGGTGTCTAGCTTGTAATGCTTCTAATTAGGGTAAATTGCATCTGCTTAGTTTACACATTATACCTGTGAATATGACATGCCTTCCTATTTTTGGTACACACTACATCTATGTGTTAACCTTGTTCTTACATGAAACTACCTCTCTTCTGTATCCTGCATCAATCACTTACGATGAGTCACCTTTATTCGTTGCATATAGCATATTATTTCTAGCATGTTGCCATGTATTGCTTCTAATTTGGTCAAATACATTTGTTAGGGCACCCTTTTAATTTGGCAGAGTGATATTGGTTTCATCTTTCGTATGATTTCTAGCTTGTATTGATTCTAACAAGTTCAAGCACCTTGTGCTTAGTTTACACTTTATACATCATACATGTCAATATGTCACGTTGTCCTGTTTTTCATACATATTCCATCCTCCTATCATGCAGCTGCCTTACATGAAAATAGTGTTCGTCAGTATCATGCATCAATGAGTTCTGAATAGCAAATTTTATACATTTTTCTTGTGGGTTTGACTTGACAAGGCAAAATAGAGAAAGAGGAAGGAAAAGAGTGAGGAAGGCGATGATGGTGGTCATCTGCAGCAACATAAACAGAGCATCTGTACCGATTCTCCTTGTACTGATAGTGCATTACAAGGTCCAAGTCTCCACTCCCCTACTCCACCATCCAAGGTGCTTGCTCTAACTTGGCAGTGTGATATCTGGTTGCATGTTGCATATGGTGTCTAGCTTGTATTGCTCCTAATTAGTGTAAACTGCATCTGCTTAGCTTACACATGATACGTGTGAATATGACACGCTTTCCTGTTTTTGGTACATACTATATCTGTCTATCACACCATGTTCTTACATGAAACTACTCTTATTGTGTATCCTGCATTAGTCACTTATGATGGAACACCTTTAAGTTGACAGTGTGATATTGGTTTGCGTCTTGAATATGATTTCTAGCATGTATTGCTTCTAGTTTGATGAATGCCACCTATGACGAGACAGTTTTAACTTGGCAGAGTGATATTGATTGCACCTTTCATATGGTGTCTAGTTTGTAGTGCTTCTAATCTGTTGAAGTGCCTTCTGCTTAGTTACCACATCATAGGTGTGAATATGTCAAGTCGTCCATTTTTTCGTACATATTCCATCCTCGTATCATGACTTTGCCTTTCATCAAAGTAGTGTTCGTCAGTATCATGCATGAATGAGTTCTGAAGAGCGAATTATATTCCTTTTTCTTGTCGGTTTGACCTCACAATGCAAAATCAATAAAGCTGAAGGAAATTGGCAAGGCATTGGATGATGGTGGTCCTTCCGAGCAACTGAAATGGAGGTTCTCTACAGATTCTACTCCGCCATCCTCCCAACAAGATTCGCAAGACAACGCAAGGCTAGACAGTCAACGTAGTTGTGTAGATGATGAGTACATCTCCCCTACTCCACCATCACAGGTGATTGCTCTAACTTGGCACTATTATATGTGGTTGCATGTTGCGTATGATGTCTAGCTTGTATTGCTTCTAACTTTGTTGAATTGCATCTGCTTACTTTACACATAATGCCTGTGAATATGACACGTGTTCCTGTTTCTAGAACATACGTGTACATGATGAGCACATCTCCCCTACTCCACCATCATAGGTCCTTGCTCTAACTTGGAACTGTTATATGTGGTTGCGTTTTCCGTATGATGTCTAGTTTGTATTGCTTCTGATTATGTTGAATTGCATCTGCGTAGCTTACAATTTATACCTGCAACAATTTAACTTGGGACTGTGATGTAGGTTGCATCTTGCATTGTCTTCTAGCTTGTACTGCTTCTAATTTCTTGAAATGGCACTTACGACGAGACACTTTTTACCTGATAGAGTGATATTGGTTGCATGTTCATATGGTGCCTAGCTTTCATTTCTTCTAATTTTGTTGAAATGCCTTCCGCTTACTGTTTTTCATACATATTCCATTCTCCTATCGTACGTGTGAATATGAAACGCTGTCTTTTTCGTATATATTCCATCCTCCTATCATGTGCTTGCCTTACATCAAAGTAGTGTTCATCTGTATCATGCATCAACCAGTTATGCAGAGCTAATTTTATTCATCTTCTTGTGGTTTTGACTTTATAAGGCAATATCAGAAAATAGGAAGGAAAAGAGTAAGTTAGGGGATGTTGGTGGTCCTCCGCACCGACGCAAACAGAGACTCTCTAGATTTGCCACTGCTACTGCTAATGAAGTTGAAGTCCCAAGTCTACATGATGAGTTCATCTCCCGTACTCCATCGCAGGTGCTTGCTCTAAGTTGACTGTGTGATAATTGGTTTCATGTTGCATATGTTGTCTAGCCTGTATTTCTTCTATTTTGATTAAATTGCACCTGCTGAGTTCATACATTATACATGTGCATATGACATGGCGTTCTGTGGCTAGAATACACTGCATCTATCTATCATACCATGTTCTTACATCAAAGTACTGATGTTGTGTATCCCGCATCAGTCACTCATGATTGGACACTTTTAACATGGCAGTTTGATAGTGGTTGCATCTTGCATTGATTTCTACGTTGTACTGCTTCTAATTTTTCGAATTGCCACTTATGACAAGACACTTTTAACTTGGCAGACTAATATTGGTTGCATCTTTCATATGGTGTCTAGCTTGCATCACTTCTATTTTCTTGAAAATCCTTCTGCTTAGTTTACACATCGTAGCTGTGAATATGTCATGCCGTCCTGTTTTCCTTACATATTCCATCCTCATACAGTTGTCTTACATCAAAGTATTGCTTGTCTGTATCATGCATCAATGAGTTCTGAAGAGTGATTTTATTCTTTTGTGTTGTGGGTACGGCTTGACATGGCAAAGTAAAAAAAGAGCAAGGAAAATAATATAGTAGAGAGTGGTGTTACTCGTTGGGTGAAACAGAAAAGGATCGGCCGTCCAGATTCTGCTGGTACTTATAGTGCAGTAGAAGGTCCAGGTCCACCGGCTAAATCTACAAACACAGTACGACTTGCTCCACCAGCTGCAGCATCCGCTTCAACTGTACCAGCATCTCAACGAGTTACTCATTCGTTTGCTCCGGAACTGGCCAGTTCCCAAGCTGCCTTCAGACCTAACACTACTTCTGAAGCACTGCTGACATAACAGGACTTGGCAAGATCAGATGAACCTCATGAGCATCAACACCAAGATGGTACCTAACCGAGTCAAGTTGAAGTTGCATGCTCCTTTACATGTACTCTCGCAGTTTGATGTACACTAACACTTTCCATATTCATAGTTGAACTAGCACCATGACACAAGCGGAAACAGACATCAGGGATATTGCTTGACAGATTAACAAAATCTAAAGGAGGAAGAATGGAGATCCATTTTGAGGCAGGTTTAAAAAGGCCACGTGATGCTACAGAGTCAGCCAAGTTAGTATCAGAGGCAGCCGTTGCCGTTAGGTGTCATGCACGTATCCTCCCAACGTGGATCCAGTACAGGAATGAGAAAGACAATACCAAGTTTAACACCTTCCTTGACCATTTATCCGTAAGTAATGTTATTCATCGCAATTAGTAATATTGTCTTGCTCTGTCCCATACTTTCTAGCTTCCTCCTAATAAGACTCACATTCTTTTTTCAACAGATGAGGTTCAAGTTGGATCCGAAAGATGATGCAAAAAAACAAGCATGCACGCATGTTTTTCAGTCTGTTCTGCGACAGTATCGGTACCACCTTAGAAAATCTCACTTTGAAGGCAAGGCTAACAATGAAATCGCCCAAACATCTCCAGTGGAATATATTACAGATGAAGATTGGACAGCCCTCACTCATGTTTTTCAGTCTGCTCTGCGACAGTATCGGTACCATCTTAGAAAATCTCACTTTGAAGGCAAGGCTAACAATGAAATCGCCCAAACATCTAGTGGAATATATTACAGATGAAGACTGGACAACCCTCGTTAAACACTGGTCTGATCCAAAGTATCAGGTAGGCTATATGTATTTGATCAGACCACATATTGAACTTGTATTTATGTATGTGCCTTACAAGTGTATCTTCTTCTAGGCTAACTGTTTGAAGAACAAGACCAACCGTTCTAAAGTGAAATTCCAACAGACAACAGGATCTCGTAGCTATATTGCACACTGCGAGGCTCTTGTAAATAGCTACTACTTCCTTCTTTTTTCTGTGCCATATTATCGTATCTATATTGACTTGTTCCAAATACTGAGGAAAGCCTGTGTGGACCAAAAAGAACCTGAACCGAATGCAGTGCAAATCTTCAAGGATTGCCACACCAGCAAGATGAAGGGCATGAGCACACCAGTTCAAGCCGTTGTTGTAAGTCCTTACTCCTCCTGCCTTTGAACTGATTGGTACTGTGATGTGTTCATTTAACTACTTGGTTTGCAGCCAATGTCAGTTACTCTGTTCACTTTTATACACAGTTGTCTTAACGTATCATTTCACCTTACATGGTTTAAAAGAGATGAAGGATATTCTTTTGGTCTTGATCTGTATTCTAGTTGTTATGTTCACGTGCGCACACAATGATAAAATAGCTTGTTTGTTTTATATCTTTTTGCCCATGATATGAATGATGTCATACTATGTTCATCCTACTTTAAACCATGTCTCTTTATCCTTAGATGTCAACGAATGTGAGGAAATAGACAATACAGTAGGCATGCTACATGGACATATGTTCCGAAAGTGATTTTATTATGTAGTTGGCACTACAATACATGCTAATGTATTATAGTAGCTCACCAAAATAAGTTATGTATAAACGTGTAACCTACTTTGTTTGTTTTTGTCTCATTAGTAACTTATCTGGTACACTAATCTACAAGTTCAAACTTTCAGGAAGCTATGGAAAAAATGATTGAACAGCCACAACCACCTGAAGGTGACGAGGCTACCACAGGCACAATGTCACCTCTTGCTGCAGTGCATCAGTATCTCTCCACTAACAGTGCAAAAAGCACCTTCCTGCATAATTCTGGGTTGGTTGTCAAGGTAACCTCGTCCAAATCGCCTACTGAACAAAATCTTCCGGCTAGACAGAGTGATATATATGTGCTCCAGACACAAGTCCAATCCCTAATGGACGTCGTTTTGGAAACAAGAATAGTGGTTGACAAATGTCGTCAAGATATGAATGGTTTTGAAACCAGACTATCAGACATTCGCTTCGTTTATTCAAGAGCAATGGCGGAAAAAAGGTGAAGATCGTGCTGCTCCATCAGATTCTACAGCCTGAAACATTAGCACT
This sequence comes from Triticum aestivum, assembly GCF_018294505.1. Lineage (NCBI taxonomy): Eukaryota > Viridiplantae > Streptophyta > Magnoliopsida > Poales > Poaceae > Triticum > Triticum aestivum. Next base: position 334,396,331 of record NC_057796.1, on the reverse strand, counting down.
CAGGTCAAATGATCTGTGCTTCTATACATCTGATGGTGCTTTTATCTGCAAGGACCGTAAACTTTATGCCAAGAGGCCTTTTGTTGTGATCCAGCATTTATGCTGCTGCCAAAGGCTGCAATAATTACGACGCTATTTTTGTATAGTGTAGGTTTATCTTAGTAATGTATTCGGCCGATAGCTTCGTAGGAGCCCAACATGCCAACATTCGTCGGGCCCATTCCAATTGGGCTAAAAACGATTATGGGCCGAAATTTGCATGTAGCCCACTAAAAATATCTAGGCCTAAATCAGCATAAGATTTCATATTTTTCTGGTAGGCCTATGCCCATAGTGGGCCTTTAACAGGCCTAAACATAATTTGGGCCCTCAGTAACAATAGGCCGTTTACAGGTGTAAATATCTCGAGCCCATAAAAAACATGGGCCTTTAAAAGACCGAAAGTGAGATTGGGCCCATTTACGATGCGGATCTTTCACAGGCCGAAATTTGGACGGGTCGTAAATGCGCCGACCTAATACACGAGCCTTTAATAGGCCGGAAGTTCGGTCGGGCTAGATTATTGTCATTTTTATATGGGCCGTTAATGGGCCCGATGTGACGTTGGGCCACATATGGCCCATGGATTTCGTCCGACGTTAACAGGCCGAAAATCACAACAGGGCGAAAGTGGCCCAAATCTATGGTGGGCCGCTAACAGGCCGAATGTCAGACATGGCCGAATGTGACCCAAATCCTTCACGGTCGTTTATGGGCCGAAAGTTTCAATGGCCTGTAAATGGGCCCAAATGAAGCAGGACCTTTAACAGGCCGAAATACACCGGGCCGTAATTCGACCCATATACTTAGCGGACTGTTAACAGGCCAGAAGTGATCATGGGCCGCGATGATGACAAGTTTAGGACAGGCCGTTGATGGGCCGATTTGACACTAGCCGTACGGGCCTTAACTGAGAATGTTGGGCCTTTATCTAGGCCGGCCCATTATGGTCCGCAAAAAGAATGGCGAAGAAAGTGTTAGAGTACTTTCTTTCTGTTCAGTCCTGGAACTTATTCTTTTCCGATCGACCTATCAACAGTAGCGATCATACCCCGTCGAGCGAGTTAGGAGCTGCTCACAAAGAAGGCCGAAACCAGATGAGATGGCCGAAGCAGATACCAGAGAATAGGTTCCTTCACCGAAGTCTACTTTATTTTAGAATTCCGCGGGCCTTTAGTTGGGCCGGCCCATTATGGCCCGCAAAATCTCGTGGGCCTTTAGCTAGGCCGGCCCATTATGATACGAAAAATCTCGTGGGCCTTTTGCTGGGTTGGCCCATTATGGACCGCAAAATCTTGTGGGCCGTTAGTTGGGCCGGCCCATTTGAACTTTATGGGCCACTTTTGGGCCGGTCCACGTGTCAGCATATCATAGGCGCATCTCGCCCATTGGATGAGTGACACCTGTGCCAATGCGGAGCTAACACGTGTTCCGTCAGCCAATCAGAATTTTACATGTGGAAAATCCCCATTGGTCCGGGCTGTTAACGGGTTATCAGATCCAAAACCGGACCCGATAGCTTAACGACGTTCCGTTACAGTGCATGCCACGTGTTGGTCACCCTTGACGAAAGCACTTCTGGGACGCGCGATTTATCATCATGGAAGTGGACACTTCCGTGATGATAATTTTGGTAATGTCATGGAACACTTCTACGACAGCACATGTATGACTATCTTGATTCTGTCATAAAATTGCCATGGATGTACATGCATGACAAAAAATATGACCTACTGTGACAAACACGTATCATCATGGAAGTGTATTTTTTGTAGTGTTGTGGGCCTACTAAGTTGACGGGGACGGAGGGCTTTGTCAACTTAGTTAATATGCATGATTCTAGCTCCATTGAGCGTACGATGTCCATCCAACGGCCGTAGTGCTTCTTCAACCTCTGGTCTTCTTGCTCCAGCCGCCCAAACCAGCGCCGGTCGTGCCTCGTGCTCCTGCCTCCCATGGCCGGCTGTGATGCCGCGGAGGCCTCACCGCCCCTACTACTCCCACCGCTGGCCAGGCCATCCCTCTACTCACCCACACCCCCTATTATTCTACGGCGACGGCGGCCTCACACAGCAGCCGAACCAGTGAACCCTCTCACTCTTCTCCGCGTGGGCATCCACTGCCGCGTCTTCCTTGGCTCCGCGTCGTCGCCTTCCTAGGCCTCTCCATCGTCCACCGCCTTGGTGCTCTCGGCGCGGCGTGGTCAATGTGGCCAACGACCAACTTCCATCGGAAGAGTACTGTACGTTGAGAGGCTGGCAGCTGGGTCCATGGCCGCAGCAAGGAAGTGCCTCCTTATTACGTGCAAAATAATTATTCCTCCACCTGACAGCTGGGACCCACCGGACGGGCCACCGTATTTCGTGAAAAAAACGTTTCCCCTTGACTGCTGGGACCCACCAGCTACATCTTCACACGCAAGGAAGTGCGTCCGAGCAAAAAAACGATTCGCCCCCTGACTGCTGGGACCCACCAGCTACATCTTCGCACGCAAGGAAGTGTGTGACAGTCGGGACCCACCTGGTCGAAGCGTACGTAGCGTTGTCTTTCTGGTCGCGAACGTGTACGTACATACTGGTCGATGTAGAGGCGCGCATGTGCCGTAGTAGAGGCGCACACGTAGCATGTACACGTACGTATAGCGACCAGGGTGCAAGAAAGTAAATACGGCCACGTACGTACATACGGGCGGGGACTCGGACGCCTACTCGTGCATACGTACGGCCAGGGCTCGTGTACATGGCTGGGTCAGAATGGAGAAACAGCGTCGTCGTCGTGTTCATGGGGAGCCAACCGGCTGGGTCGGAACGAAATGCGTCGTCGTGTTCATCAGGAGGGCTTGGACGGAACAGCCAATGGAAACAAGGCCTAGCGTACCACAGAACGGTGGAAACGGCCTTGTGTTCGACCGGCCACGTTCGAAACGGGATCATGTTCATCGGGAGGGGTCTGGCGTACCGCAAAACGGAGGAAACGGACCTCCTACGGTCGAAACGGGGGTCCTGTTGATCGGGAGGGGTGTGGCGTACCGCAAAACGGAGGAAACGGACTTGTGTTGGAGCGCTACGGTCGAAACGGGGGTCCTGTTCATCGGGAGGGGTGTGGCGTACCGCAAAACAGGACTCCACGGGATACTATTCATCTCCACCGTCAACCCCCTCCAGCCTCCACGGGCTACTGTTCATCCACCGTCGACCTCCTCCAGCCTCCACCTGCGACTGTTCATCCACGGGCTCCTGTTCATGCAGCCTCCACCGCGCGCTACTCCACCGGCTACTGTTCAATCAGCCCTCTCCACGGGCTCCTGTTCAACCACCCCTCCACGGGCTCCTGTTCAACCACCCCTCCACCGTCTACTGTTCATCCAGCCCTCCACGAGGTGGTCCTGTTCATCCTTCCCTCCACGGGGTCCTGTTCATCCAGCCCCAACTGGCTCAATAGATCGGGGTCATGTTCATCCAGAGGCAACACCACGAGGTCATGTTCATCCACCCCCACCGGGAACTGTTCATCCAAACCCCCCAGCAACGCTCACTGTTCATCCAGAGGCAGCATCGATCGGCTTTAGTTAGCAGCAGTAGCGAAGGAATCGCTCGATCGGGTTCAGTTAACAGCCATCGATCGATCGCTCGGGTTCAGTAACGCGTAGCCTGTAGTGCAATCGCTTGGGTTCTGTTAGAGCCCAACGCCTCGCTCGGGTTAAGTTAGAGCCCAACTCCTCGCACCCATGCGCGTGCGTGTACAAGAGAAACGCGCATCGCTTGGCCCCTACCACCCACCGTAACTGGGAACACCCCGATATTTTCCTCGCCCTCGCTTCTACCACGGTTTTTTCCGTCATGGACGGCCCAAAGAATGTCATGCAGCTGCGTCTCCGGCCCACCCAGGACGAAAAGCCCATTTTTTGTCATGATTTTTTTGTCATAGAAGTAGGACCCCACCACATCTATGATGATACCGTGTTTTGTCACAATTATTGTCATAGAAGTGTCATAAGTATGACAGAAAAAAAATTCGTTCGGCCCAAAATGTCATGGATGTGTCTTTTTTTTGTAGTGATGGCTCGCGCTCATATATTGCGTGAAAGTTGAAAAAGTTAGAGAATACGGAAGTATGAAACAATTGCTTGGCTTGTCATCGGGGTTGTGCGTGATGGGAGCATTTTGTGTGACGAAAATGAAGCATGGCCAAACTATGTGATTTTGTAGGGATGAGCTTTCTTTGGCTATGTTATTTTGAGAGGACATAATTGCTTGGTTAGCATGCTTGAAGTATTATTGTTTTTATGTCAATATTAAACTTTTGTCTTGAATCTTTCTGGTCCGAACATTCATGCCACAATAAAGAAAATTACATTGAAAATTATGTTAGGTAGCATTCCACATCAAAAATTCTGTTTTTATCATTTACCTACTCGAGGACGAGCAGGAATTAAGCTTGGGGATGCTGATACGTCTCCAACGTATCTATAATTTTTATTTGTTCCATGCTATTATATTATCCATCTAGGATGTTTTATATGCATTTATATGCTATTTTATACGATTTTTGGGACTAACCTATTAACCTAGAGCCCAGTGCCAGTTTCTGTTTTTTCCTTGTTTTTTAGTATCGCAAAAAAGGAACACCAAATCGAGTCCACTTGATCTGAAATTTCACGAAGATTGTTTTTGGACCAGAAGAAGCCCACGGAGTACCGGAGATGGACCAGAAGAGTCCCGAGGCCACCACAAGGGTGGGGGGCGTGCGATACCCCCCTAGGCGCGCCCCCTATCTAGTGGCCGCCTCGTGGACCCCCCTGACTTGTTCCCGATGCCAACACCTCTTATATATCCCCAAACTTCCAGAACATAACTTAGATTAGGAGTTCCACCGCCGCAAGCCTCTGTAGCCACCAAAAACAAATCGGGACCCTGTTCCGGCACCCTACCGGAGGGGGAATCCCTTACTGGTGGCCATCTTGATCATCCCGGTGCTCTCCATGACGAGGAGGGAGTAGTTCACCCTCGGGGCTGAGGGTATGTACTAGTAGCTATGTGTTTGAGCTCTCTCTCTCTCTTGTTCTTGATGTGGCATGATCTTGATGTGCCGCGAGCTTTGCTATTATAGTTGGATCTTATGATGTTTCTCCCCCTCTATCTCTTGTAATGGATTGAGTTTTCCCTTTGAAGTTATCTTATCGGATTGAGTCTTTAAGGATTTGAGAACACTTGATGTATGTCTTGCATGTGCTTATCTGTGGTGACAATGGGATATTCACGTGATCTACTTGATGTATGTTTTGGTGATCAACTTGCGGGTTCAGTGACCTTGTGAACTTATGCATAGGGGTTGGCACACGTTTTCGTCTTGACTCTCCGGTAGAAACTTTGGGGCACTCTTTGAAGTACTTTGTGTTGGTTTGAATAGATGAACCTGAGACTGTGTGATGCATATTGTATAATCATACCCACGGATACTTGAGGTGATATTGGAGTATCTAGGTGACATTAGGGTTTTGGTTGATTTGTGTCTTAAGGTGTTATTCTAGTACGAGCCCTAGGATAGATCGAATGGAAAGAATAGCTTCGTGTTATTTTACTACGGACTCTTGAATAGATTGATCAGAAAGTTTAACTTTGAGGCGGTTTCGTACCCTACAATAATCTCTTCGTTTGTTCTCCGCTATTAGTGACTTTGGAGTGACTCTTTGTTGCATGTTGAGGGATAGTTATATGATCCAGTTATGTTATTATTGTTGAGAGAACTTGCACTAGTGAAAGTATGAACCCTAGGACTTGTTTCAACGCATTGCAATACCGTTTGTGCTCACTTTTATCAATAGTTACCTTGCTGTTTTTATATTTTCAGATTACAAAAACCTATATCTACCATCCATATTGCACTTGTATCACCATCTCTCGCCGAACTAGTGCACCTATGCAATTTACCATTGTATTGGGTGTGTTGGGGACACAAGAGACTCTTTGTTATTTGGTTGCAGGGTTGTATGAGAGAGACCATCTTCATCCTACACCACCTACGGATTGATAAACCTTAGGTCATCCACTTGAGGGAAATTTGCTACTGTCCTACAAACCTCTGCACTTGGAGGCCCAACAACGTTTACAAGAAGAAGGTTGCGTAGTACACATCACATCCCGACGATGATGTTGACCACGATTTGATCCTTACCACTTCACCTACACCACATGAGTGGAATGAGAAAGGTAATATAGGTGAAGGTGATGCTCTAGTCCCACTAGTGGACATTCTTGAAATTGATTGCTTGCATGATGTTGATCCACCTATTACCATGCTTCATAATAGTATGATTTCCCCATGCAATGATTTGCCCATTTATGATGAGTATCATACGAAAGCACTTCTATGGCGCACCATTTATCGTCATGGAAGTGGACACTTCCATGATGATAACACTTCTACGACAACACGAGTATGACTATCTCGATTCTGTCATAAAATCGCCATGGATGTACATGCATGACAGATAACGTGACCTACTAATGTCGCTTGAAGCTACGTTGGTATTTCCCCAAAGAAGAAGGGATGATGCAGCACAGCGGCGGTAGATATTTCCCTCAGATATGAAACCAAGGTTATCGAACCAGTAGGAGAACCAAGCAACACAACGTAAACAGCCCCTGCACACAGATAACAAATCCTCGCAACCCGACGTGTTAAAGGGGTTGTCAATCCCTTCCGGGGTATTGCGCCTCAAGATAGGCAAACAGACGTGAGATAAATTGTAGTAGATTGATAGATCAAACGCCAAAAAAATAGAAATAAAATGCAGCAAGGTATTTTTGTATTTTTGGTTTAATAGATCTAAAAATAAATGCAAGGAAAAAGTAGATCGCAAAGGCAAATATATGAAAAAGAAGACACAGGGGCCATAGGTTTCACTAGTGGCTTCTCTCTCGAAAAATAGCAAACGGTGGGTGAACAAATTACTGTTGGGCAATTAACAGAACTTCGAATAATCATGACGATATCCAGGCAACGATCATTATATAGGCATAACGTCCAACATTAGTAGACCGACTCCTGCCTGCATCTACTACTATTACACCACACATCGACCGTTTTCAAGCATGCATCTAGTGTATTAAGTTCATGAAAAAACGGAGTAATGTAATAAGAACGATGACATGATGTAGACAAGATTTATCTATGTAGAGATAGACCCCATCATTTTATCCTTAGTAGCAACGATACATACGTGTCGGTTCCCCTTCTGTCACTGGGATCAAGCACCGTAAGATCGAACCCACTACAAAGCACCTCTTCCCATTGCAAGATAAATAGATCAAGTTGGCCAAAAAAACCCAAATATCTAAGAAGAAATACGAGGCTATAAGCAATCATGTGAAGGAAATATGCCCTAGAGGCAATAATAAAGTTGTTATTTATATTTCCTTATATCATGATAAATGTTTATTATTCATGCTAGAATTGTATTAACCGGAAACTTAGTACATGTGTGAATACATAGACAAACAGAGTGTCACAAGTATGCCTCTACTTGAATAGCTCGTTGAATCAAAGATGGTTAAGTTTCCTTGCCATAGACATGAGTTGTCATTTGATTAACGAGATCACATCATTAGAGAATGATATGATTGACTTGACCCATCCGTTAGCTTAGCACGATGATTGTTTAGTTTGTTGCTATTGCTTTCTTCATGACTTATACATGTTCCTATGACTATGAGATTATGAAACTCCCGAATACCGGAGGAACACTTAGTGTGCTATCAAACGTCACAACGTAACTGGGTGATCATAAAGATGCTCTACAAGTGTATCTGATGGTATTTGTTGAGTTGGCATAGATCGAGATTAGGATTTGTCACTCCGATTGTCGGAGAGGTATCTCTGGGCCCTCTCGGTAATGCACATCACTATAAGCCTTGCAAGCAATGTGACTAATGAGTTAGTTGCGGGATGATGCATTACAGAACGAGTAAAGAGACTTGCCAGTAACGAGATTGAACTAGGTATTGAGATACCGACGATCGAATCTCGGGCAAGTGACATACCGATGACAAAGGGAACAACGTATGTTGTTATGCGGTTTGACCGATAAAGATCTTTGTAGAATATGTAGGAACCAATATGAGCATCCAGGTTCCGCTATTGGTTATTGACCGGAGATGAGTCTCGGTCATGTCTACGTAGCTCTCGAACCCGTAGGGTCCGCACGCTTAACGTTCGGTATTATGAGTTTATGTGTTTTGATGTATCGAAGGTTGTTCGGAATCCCGGATATGAGCACGGGCAAGACGAGGTGTCTCGAAATGGTCGAGACATAAAGATCGATATATTGGAAGCCTATGTTTGGACATCGGAATGGTTCCGGGTGAGTTCGGACATTTACCGGAACCCCCCGGGGAGTATATGGGCCTTATTGGGCCTTAGTGGGAGAGAGCGGCCAAGGTGGGGGCGCCCCCCCCCCCCAAGCCCAATCTGAATTGGGGTGGGGGGACGGGCCCCCTTTCCTTCTCCCTCTCTCCTCCTTCGTTCCTCTCCTACTCCAACTAGGGAAGGGGGGATCCTCCTCCCGGTGGGAGTAGGACTCCCCTCGGGTGCGCCATAGAGAGGGCCGGCCCTCCCCTCCTCCACTCCTTTATATACAGGGGAAGGGGGCACCCCATAGACACACAAGTTGATTGTTTAGCCATGTGCGGGGCCCCCTCCACAGATTTCCACCTCGGTCATATCGTTGTAGTGCTTAGGCGAAGCCCTGCGTCGGTAACTTCATCATTACCGTCATCACGCCGTCGTTTACGAAGCTCTCCCTCGACACTCAGTTGGATCTAGAGTTCGTGGGACGTCACCGAGTTGAACGTGTGCAGATCACGGAGATGCCGTACTTTCGATACTAGGATCGATCGGATCCTGAAGACGTACAACTACATCAACCGCGTTGTCATAACGCTTCCGCTTTCGGTCTACGAGGGTACGTGGACAACACTCTCCCCTCTCGTTGCTATGCATCACCTAGATGGATCTTGCGTGTGCGTAGGAAAATTTTAAAATTACTACGTTTCCCAACAGTGGCATCCGAACCAGGTCTATGCGTAGATGTTATATGCACGAGTAGAATACAAAGAGTGGTGGGCGATAATAGTCATACTACTTACCAGCATGTCATACTTTGATTCGGTGGTATTGTTGGATGAAGCGCCCCGGACCGACATTACGCGTACGCTTACGCGAGACTGGTTCTACCGACGTGCTTTGCACACAGGTGGCTGGCGGGTGTCAGTTTCTCCAACTTTAGTTGAATCGAGTGTGACTACGCCCGGTCCTTGTTGAAGGTTAAAACAACACACTTGATGAAAAATCGTTGTGGTTTTGATGCGTAGGTAAGAACGGTTCTTGCTCATCCCGTAGCAGCCACGTAAAACTCGCAACAATAAAGTAGAGGACGTCTAACTTGTTTTTGCATGGCATGTTGTGATGTGATATGGTCAAGACATGATGCTAAATTTTATTGTATGAGATGATCATGTTTTGTAACAGAGTATCGGCAACTGGCAGGAGCCATATGGTTGTTGCTTTATTGTATGCAATGCAATCGCCCTGTAATTGTTTTTACTTTATCACTAAGCAGTAGCGATAGTCGTAGAAGCAATAGTTGGCGAGACGACAACGATGCTATGATGGAGATCAAGGTGTCGCGCCGGGGATGATGGTGATCATGAAGGTGCTTTCGAGATGGAGGTCAAAGGCACAAGATGATGATGGCCATATCATATCACTTATTTTGATTGCATGTGATGTTTATCCTTTATGCATCTTATTTTTCTTAGTTCGGCGGTAGCATTATAGATGATCTCTCACTAAATTTCAAGGTACAAGTGTTCTCCCTGAGTATGCACCGTTGCGAAAGTTCGTCATGCTGAGACACCACGTGATGATCGGGTGTGATAAGCTCTACGTTCACATACAACTGGTGCAAGCCAGTTTTGCACACGCAGAATACTCGGGTTAAACTTGACAAGCCTAGCATATGCAGATATGGCCTCGGAACACTGAGACCGAAAGGTCGAGCGTGAATCATATAGTAGATATGATCAACATAGTGATGTTCACCAATGAAAACTACTCCATCTCACGTGATGATCAGACATGGTTTAGTTGATTTGGATCACGTGATCACTTAGATGATTAGAGGGATGTCTATCTAAGTGGGAGTTCTTAAGTACTATGATTAATTGAACTTTAATTTATCATGAACTTAGTACCTGATAGTATTTTGCATGTCTATGTTGTTGTAGATCAATGGCTCGTGCTACTGTTCCTTTGAATTTTAATGCGTTCCTAGAGAAAGCTAAGTTGAAAGATGATGGTAGCGACTACACGAACTGGGTCCGTAACTTGAGGATTATCCTCGTTGTTGCACAGAAGAATTACATCCTGGAAGCACCGCTAGGTGCAAAACCTGCTGCAGGAGCAACGCCGAACGTTGTGAACGCCTGGTAGAGCAAAGCCGATGACTACTCGATAGTTCAGTGTGCCATGCTTTACGGCTTAGAACCGGGACTTCAACGTTGTTTTGAACGTCATGGAGCATATGAGATGTTCCAGGAGTTGAAGTTAATATTTCAAGCAAATGCCCGGATTGAGAGATATGAAGTCTCCAATAAGTTCTATAGCTGCAAAATGGAGGAGAATAGTTCTGTTAGTGAGCATATACTCAAAATGTTTGGGTATCATAATCACTTGACTCAGCTGGGAGTTAATCTTCCGGTTGATAGTGTCATTGATAGAGTTCTTCAATCACTGCCACCAAGCTACAAAAGCTTCGTGATGAACTATAACATGCAAGGGATGGATGAGACGATTCCCGAGCTCTTCGCAATGCTAAAGGCTGCGGAGGTAGAAATCAAGAAGGAGCATACAGTGTTGATGGTCAACAAGACCACTAGTTTCAAGAAAAAGGGTAAAGGAAAGAAGGAGAACTTCAAGAAGAACGGCAAGCAAGTTGCTGCTCAAGTGAAGAAGCCCAAGTCTGGACCTAAGCCTGAGACTGAGTGATTCTACTGCAAAGGGACTGGTCACTGGAAGTGGAACTGCCCCAAGTATTTGGCGGATAAGAAGGATGGCAAGGTGAACAAAGGTATATGTGATATACATGTTATTGATGTGTACCTTACTAATACTCGCAGTAGTACCTGGGTATTTGATACTGGTTCTGTTGCTAATATTTGCAACTCCAAACAAGTAATATGGATTAAGTGAAGATTGGCTAAGGACGAGGTGACGATGTGCGTGGGTAATGGTTCCAAAGTCGATGTGATCGCCGTCGGCATGCTACCTATACATCTACCTTCGGGATTAGTTTTAGACCTGAATAATTGTTATTTGGTGCCAGCGTTAAGCATGAACATTATATCAGGATCTTGTTCGATGCGAGACGGTTATTCATTTAAATCCGAGAATAATCGAGATTAGGATTTGTCACTCCGATTGTCGGAGAGGTATCTCTGGGCCCTCTCGGTAATGCACATCACTATAAGCCTTGCAAGCAATGTGACTAATGAGTTAGTTGCGGGATGATGCATTACGGAACGAGTAAAGAGACTTGCCGGTAATGAGATTGAACTAGGTATTGAGATACCGACGATCAAATCTCGGCCAATTAACATACCGATGACAAAGGGAACAACGTTTGTTGTTATGCAGTTTGACCGATAAAGATCTTCGTAGGATATGTAGGAACCAATATGAGCATCCACGTTCCGCTATTGGTTATTCACCGGAGATGAGTCTCAGTCATGTCTACATAGTTCTCGAACCCGTAGGGTCCGCACGCTTAACGTTTGGTGACGATCGGTATTATGAGTTTATGTGTTTTGATGTACCGAAGGTTGTTCGGAGTCCCGGATATGATCACGGGCATGACGAGGAGTCTCGAAATGGTCGAGACATAAAGATCAATATATTGGAATCCTATTTTTGGACATCGGAATGGTTCCGGGTGAGTTCGGGCATTTAGCGGAGTACCCGGGGGTTACCGGAACCCCCCGGGGAGTCTATGGGCCTTATTGGGCCTTAGTGGGAGAGAGGAGGAGGCGGCCAAGGTGGCCCCACCAAGCCCAATCCGAATTGGGGTGGGGCGGCCCCCCTTTCCTTCTCCCTCTCTCCTCCTTCCTTCCTCTCCTACTCCAACTAGGGAAGGGGGGAATCCTACTCCCGGTGGGAGTAGGACTCCCCTTGGGCGCGCCATAGAGAGGGCCGGCCCTCCCCTCCTCCACTCCTTTATATACGGGGGAAGGGGCACCCCATAGACACACAATGTAACGCCCACGATGCGACTATATCTCCCACGTGTCGAGGCACGACTTAGAGGCATAACCGCATTGTGGTTTTGTCGCAAGAAGGGTCATCTTCACACAATCCCATGTAATGAACAAGAATGGGATAGAGAGTTGGCTTACAATCTCCACTTCACACAATACATAAATATAATTCATACATCATCCAAAATACACACATAGACCAACTACGGTCAAATCCCAATGAAAATAAGATAACCCCAAATGCTAGATCCCCGATCGTCCCAACTGGGCTCCACTACTGATCATCAGGAAAAGACACATAGTAATGACCACGTTCCTCATCGAACTCCCACTTGAGGTCGATCCCATCATCTGCACTGGCATCGTCGGCACCTGCAACTGTTTTGGTAGAATCTGTGAGTCACGAGGACTCAGCAATCTCACACCCGCGAGATCAAGACTATTTAAGCTTATCGGAAAGGATGGTGAAATGAGGTGGAGCTGCAGCAGGCACTAAGCATATGTGGTGGCTAACAAACGCAAATGAGAGCGAGGAGAGAAGCAACGGAACAGTCGTCATCTAGTAATGACCAAGAAGTGATCCTGAACTCCTACTTACGTCATTCATAACTCAAACCGTGTTCACTTCCCGGACTCCGCCGAGAAGAGACCATCATGGCTACACACACAGTTGATGTATTTTAACTGAGGTCAAGTGACAAGTTCTCTACAACCGGACATTAACAAATTCCCATCTGCCTCATAACCGCGGGCACGGCTTTCGAAAGATAATACCCTGCATGGGTGTCCCAACTTAGCCCATCATAAGCTCTCACGGTCAACGAAGGATAAACCTTCTCCCGGAAAGACCCGATCAGTCTCGGAATCCCGGTTTACAAGACATTTCGACAATGGTAAAACAAGACCAGCAAAGCCACCCGAATGTGCCGACAAATCCCGATAGGAGCTGCACATATCTCGTTCTCAGGGCACAACGGATGAGCGAAGCATACAGGTACCAACATAACCCAAGTTGCCAAGGGACGGTCCCGCACGGTGCTCTAGTTTGGACCAGCACTCAGAGGAACACTGGCCCGGGGGTCAAAATAAGATGACCCTCGGGCTCGCGAAAACCCGGGGGAAAAGGCTTAGGTGGCAAATGGTAAAACCAAAGTTGGGCCTTGCTGGAGGAGTTTTATTCAAGGCGAACTGTCAAGGGGGTCCCATAAATCACCCAACTGCGTAAGGAACGCAAACTCGAGGAACATAATACCGGTATGACAGAAACTAGGGCGGCAAGAGTGGAACAACACACCAGGCATAAGGCCGAGCCTTCCACCCTTTACCAAATATATGGATGCATTAATATAATAAGAGATATTGTGATATCCCAACATATCCATGTTCCAACATGGAACCAACTTCAACTTCACCTGCAACTAGCAACGCTATAAGAAGGGCTGAGCAAAACCGGTAACTTAGCCAAACAACGGTTTGCTAGGAAAGGATGGTTAGGGGCTCACATGGCAATATGGGAGGCATGATATAGCAAATGGTAGGTAGCGCAGCATGGCAATAGAGCGAACAACTAGCAAAGCAAAGATAGAAGTGATTTCGAGGGGTGGTCATCTTGCCTGCAAGGTTTTCAGAGTTGTCGAAAGCTTGATCCTCGTAAGCGTACTCGACAGGTTCCTCGTTCACGAACTCGTCTCCCGGCTCTACCCAAACAAGAACACAAGCAAAAAGAATCACAATCAACCACGAGAAATGCACAAGCAACATGATGCAATACATGAATGATATGCAAGATATGATATGCGGTGCGTATGCGTGCTCCGGGAGGAAAATGATGAACAAGGCAGTAACTTGGCAAACCAAGCATGCTACTGGAAAGATGAGATGATTTCAGTCAAAATCGATATAAAGATCACCGGAAACGGATGCACGGTTTGCAAATGGCAAGCAAAACAAGAATGACACGAATCTGCGATTAACAGCACGATAGCACTTAGAATGCAACAAGTAACAATGCTACAGCACTCCAACATAGCAACAAAGTATATGGCAGTAATCTATAGGAGATGCTTGACAAAAGATGAACACTGAGTTACGGCTAGATCACAATATAACAAGCTCAAACAAGCATGGCAAAAGTGCAAAAGATAACAGGTTCACAGACTTACTGAAATTACTGGACATGTCTGAAACAGCATCAGGTAGCAATGTTTAGAGCACGAAAACAACATGTTACAGGAACTTAAAATGGCAAAACAAGACATGGAAGTATTCTACTAAATGCATATGACAAAAGTGCCTTACTTACCATAAGCCAAAAAGGAACAGAAGATATGATGACAACCATGTAAACATAGCAAGTTTCGTTAACAGGTTCCAGACTTAGCAGAAAACAGAGCATGGCAGAAACAATAACATGAAGGCATCTTGGAGAGCTTGATGCACTCACTACAGAGCTATGCATGACAAAACAAGCATACCTACAGCAAGATGGCATGTTTATGAAGCTATCCATGGCAAGAGCAAATACAAAGCATGTATGGATCAACTACAACAAGCTTGGCAAAATTGAATAACACGTAAACAATCTGCGAGAAATATTTTATAGAAAAAGTAGAGCAAGATAGAGTCATGCTATGGCACTCCATAATTGCAAACAAGGGCCGGAATGGATCAATTACAACAATATACTCAAAACATCCTTACTGAACATCTCCAAAATATGCATGTATCTCTCTGTAGCATAAAGTTTACATGGCAACAAAATAACAGCAGACAAGGACTTAGAGAAATTACCAAGTCCCTGAAATCAGAAACATTACGGAGCCTAGTTTGCATGCTTGTGCTAGTCACCACAGAGATCACAAAAAAACATGGCATACACCCCTGGAACGATGGCATGGCATACAACAAAACACATGTAGAGCTCATGCCCATAAGATGCACAGATTAAATGATACAAAAATAACAAATCCTCAAGTTCTGATAAGTAACAGCAGATAACAGCAACTAGCACTCTTGCACCAGATATTTGGGCATCAAGATGGACTCAAATGAACATGGTGAAATGGAACAAAGTGAAAAGCATCACGAGACGAACATTTCGATATATTACATGCGTGAAATGGAGCTACATGCAGAGAGTTATGATGCTATGAACATGGGCACATACTGTAAAAATATTGGGACTTGGAGATATTTCGGGGAGCTCGGGGTCAACCTTCCGTTGACTGGATCAGATCGGGCTAGGGTTCCCGAGCGGCGGCGCGACTCGCCGGAGAGGAAGCCGGAGGAGAGGGCCGGCGGCCGACGACGGAGGAGAGGAGGGCTCGGGGAGGCGCGGTGGTCGGCGGGGAAGAGGCGGCGCCGGCGGTGAGCTGCGGTGGCGGCGGCGACGTGGAGGCGGCGAGGCGGCGCGGTGGCCGGCGACGAGGCGGCGGGGCCGGCCAGCGCGGGCGCGGCGGCGGGGCCACGGCGGAGGAGGCGGAGAGGACGGGCGGCGGGCGCGCGGGCCGGGAGGGCCTCCCGCGGGCTCAGGCGGGCCGGCGGCGGCTGGCGGCGGGGAGCGCCACGTGGCAGCGCGCGAGTGGGCGTGGGCGACGGCGGGTTTGTCCGGCGACGTACGGACACGTCCGGCGCCGCCGGAAGGCGATTTTTAGGGTTGGACTGCGAATGTATTTCGGGAGAGGTGCATATATATAGGTAGAGGGAGCTAGGAGAGTCCAAATGAGGTGCGGTTTCGCCCACACGATCGTGATCGAACGACCTAGAGCATGGAAGAGAGTTTGGTGGGTTTTGGGCTGTTTAGAGAGGGGGTTTTGCTGCAACACACAAAAGGACTTTGCGGATGCCCAGTTAACCCGTTGGAGTACCAAACGACCTCCAAATGGAACGAAACTTGACCGGTGGTCTAACGGTGGTATACCAAGGCCACTTGACAAGCCTCGGTCCATTCCGAGAATGTTTGACACCTGCTCACGAAAAGAAACAAGAGGGGTGCGCCGGAGGAGGTGGGAGCGCCGGATTGCAAAACGGACAACGGGAAAAATGCTCGGATGCATGAGACGAACACGTATGCAAAATAAGATGCACATGATGACATGATATGATATGCATGACATGAACAAAATGCAAAACGACAAACAAAACCCGACCACGAAGGGAATATCATAACACATAGCCGAAAATGGCAAGAGTTGGAGTTACAAATATGGAAAGTTACATCCGGGGTGTTACACACAAATTGATTGTTTAGCCGTGTGCGGTGCCCCCCTCCACAGATTTCCACCTCGGTCATATCGTTGTAGTGCTTAGGCGAAGCCCTGCATCGGTAAATTCATCATCACCGTCATCACGCCGTCATGCTGACGAAGCTCCCCCTCGACACTCAGTTGGATCCAGATTTCATGGGACATCACCGAGCTGAATGTGTGCAGATCGCGGAGGTGTCGTACTTTCGGTACTAGGATAGATCGGATCGTGAAGATGTACGACTACATCAACCGCGTTGTCATAATGCTTCCACTTTCGGTCTACGAGGATACGTGGACAACACTCTCCCCTCTCGTTGCTATGCATCACCTAGATGGATCTTGCGTGTGCGTAGGAAAATTTTGAAATTACTGCGTTTCCCAACATCATGCACATAAGAGATCAAAGAAACTCAGATAACGTTCATGGTTATGAAAAGATAGATCTGATCATAAACTCAAAGTTCATCGGTCCCAACAAACACACCGCAAAAGAGTTACATCATATGGATCTCCAAGAGACCATTGTATTGAGAATTCAAAGAGAGATATGAAGCCATCTAGCTACTAACTACGGACCCGAAGGTCTACAAAGAACTACTCACGCATCATCGGAGAGGCACCGATGGAGGTGGTGAACCCCATTCGAGATGGTGTCTAGATTGGATCTGGTGGTTCTGGACTCTGCGGCGGCTGGATGAATATTTCATCGACCTGCCTTGGGTTTCTGGAATTTGGGGTATTTATAGAGTAAAGAGGCGGTCCGGGGGGCACCCGAGGTGGGCACAACCCACCAGGGCGCGCCTGGGCCTCCTGGCACGCCCTGGTGGGTTGTGCCCCCTCGGGGCGCCCCCAGGCGCAGCTAGGGCCCATTACATTCCTTCTGGTCCAAAAAAATCTCCGTGGAGTTTTGTTGCATTTGGACTCCATCTGATATTGGTTTTCTGCGATGTAAAAAACATGCAGAAAACAGCAACTAGCACTTGGCACTATGTTAATAGGTTAGTACCAAAAAATGATATAAAATGACTATAAAATAATTGTAAAACATCCAAGGTTGATAATATAACAGGATGGAACAATCAAAATTAAAGATACGTTGGAGACGTATCAGCATCCTCAAGCTTAACTCCTACTCGTCCTCGAGTAGGTAAGTGATAAGAACAGAATTTTTGATGTGGAATGCTACCTAACATCTCATATTATAATCTTTTCTTTATAGCATGGACAACTGGACTTTTATGTGATTCAAAGCAATAGTCTAGTTTTGACATAATAATTTAGATACTCAAGCATATCAACAAGCAACCATTTCTTTCAAAATATCAATGCTAAAATAAGTTATCCCTAGCCCGTCATGCTCAACCATTGATCCAAAAATAGAGATAAAAACATTTTGGGAGGTGTATCCATCCCACCAACAAAAACGACTTAGAGTTCCCAACACTTTCCATGCTAGATATATCATAGGCGGTTCCCAAACAGAAAATATAGTTTATTCCTTTTTCCACCATGCTTTCACTTTCCATGGCTAGCCGTATACACGGTTGCCCTCCATACCAACACTTTCCAAGGAATTTGTTATTTGACAACATAAAGTAAATTCATTTTTGCATTTCGAGACTGGGCATCCCTAAAACCTTTGCCTTGCTCTCGTGCAATGACAAGTGAATAAACACTCATCGTGAGAATAACACATCTAGCATGGAAAATATTAGCCACCCCTCACCGCTCCACGAGCAAAACAAACACACAAAAGAGAAGTTTATTTTGAAAATTAGATATGGCACATGCAAATTTTCTTAGAACGAAAAAAGAATACCGCATATAGGTAAATATAGTGGACTCATGTGGCAAAACTGGTTTAAAGGTTTTTGGATGCACAAGTAGAGATCATACTTAGTGCAAAATGAAGGCTAGCAAAAAGATTGAGAAGCGACCAACCAAGAAACGAATAATCTCATAAGCAAGCATTAAGCATAATTAACACCGAATAATGCACCAGAAGTAGGATATAATTTCATTGCATGACTATTGACTTTCGTACTTGCATAGGGAATCACAAACCTTAACACCAATATTCTTACTAAATCATAATTACTCATCAACATAACTCACATACCACATCATCATATCTCAAAACTATTACTAAGAATCAAGTTTATTTTGTCCAATGATCTTCATGAAAGTTTTTATTATATCCTTCTTGGATATCTATCACTTTGGGACTAATTTTCATATGTTGCTTTTCATAAGCTCAAACAAATATAAGTGAAGATCATGAGCATAATTCTTTTTCTTTCTCTCAAAATAATTTAAGTGAAACAAGAGAGAATTTATTGAAAATTTTAATAACTCTCAAATAAATCTAAGTGATGCAAGAGAGCATTTATTCAAAAATAATAAAGCACACCGTGCTCAAAAAGATAAAAGTGAAGCACTAGAGCAAGTCCATTGCTCACAAAAATTTAAGTGAAGCATAGAGAGCAATTCTAACAAGTCATGACATAATTTTGGCTCTCTCAAAAAGGTGTGTCCAGCAAGGATTGATTACTTAAAACACAAAATAAAACAAGCAAAGACTCATATCATACAAGACGCTCCAAGCAAAACACATATCATGTGACGAATAAAAATATAGTTTCGAGTAAAATACCGATGGTCGTTAGAAGAAAGAGGGGATGCCACTCGGGGGCATCCCCAACCTTAGTTGGTTGCTCATTCTTTGGATAATATCTTGGGATGCTGGGGCACCCCCAAGCTTAGGCTCTTCTATCCTTCCTTCATCCATCGTAAGATAACCCAAAACTTGAAAACTTCAGTCACACAAAACTCAACAAAACCTTCGTGAGATCCGTTAGTATAAGAAAGCAAACCGCTACTATAAGTACTGTACCAAACCAATTCATATTTTGTTTTTGCATTATATCTACTGTATTCCAAATTTTCTATGGCAAAAAATCATCAAAGAAACCATAGAGCCATCAAAATAAGCACACAACACAAAGAAAATAGAATCTGCCAAAACAGAACAGTCTGTAGCAATCTGACTTTTCGAAAACTTCTGGAACTCAAAAAATTCTGAAAAACTAGTAAGACCTGGGTAATTTGTATATTAATCTTCTGCAAAAAGAATCAGGCAAAATCTCTTTCTGATAAAAACTGAGAATTGTTTTCGTGAGCGCAAAGTTTCTGTCTTTTTCAGCAAGATCAAACAACTACCACCCAAGAAGATCCTATTGGTTCTACTTGGCAAAAACACTAATTAAAACACAAAAAACACAATCATAACAGTAGCATAATTGTGTTAACACTCAAGAACAGAAATCAAAAGGCAAAAATATTTTTTGTTCGTTGGGTTGCCTCCCAACAAGCGCTATAGTTTTACGCCCTTAGCTAGGCATAAAGCAAGGATCTAAGTTTTGTCATCTTTGGTTCGAGATCCATAAGATGCCCTCATGATTGATTCATAAGGTGGCTTAATTCTTGTTCTAGGAAAGTGTTCCATACCCTTCCTCAAAGGAAATTGGAACTTAATATTGCCTTCTTTCATATCAATCACGGCACCGATAGTGCGTAAAAACGGTCTACCAAGGATAACTGGACAAGACGGATTGCAATCAATATCAAGAACCATAAAATCTATGGGCACATAATTCTTATTTGCAAGAATAAGAACATCATTAATTCTTCCCATAGGCTTTTTAATAGTAGAATCCGCCAAGTGCAAATTCAAAGAACATTCCTCAAGATTAGTAAGACCAAGCACATCACATAAAGATTTCGGAATTGTAGAAACACTAGCACCCAAGTCACACAAAGCAAAACATTCATAATTTTTAATCTTAACTTTTATAGTAGGTTCCCACTCATCATGCAATTTTCTAGGAATTGAAAATTCTAATTCCAATTTTTCTTCAAAAGCTTTCTCATAGCATCAACAATATGTTTAGTAAAAGCTTTGTTTTGTTCATAGGCATGGGGTAAATTTATAATGGATTGCAACAAAGAAATACAATCAATCAAAGAGCAACTATCATAATTAAAGTCTTTGTAATCCAAAAGAGTGGGCACATCACTAGTTAAAGTTTTGACCTCTCCAAACCCACTTTTTTCGATTTTTTTCAACAAGATTTTCACCCTCCGAAATATTGGGACGCATTCTACCTAAAGTTGACTCTTCTCCAGTCCCCTTTTCATCAATCTTAACTTTACTAAACAAGGAATCAGTAGAAGAAACACCAATCATTTTAATATCTTCATCACTTTTGCGAAAGAAATCACTAGAAAATGCTTTTTCTAAAAATGCTCTTTTACCTCTAAGCATAGTAGTTCTTTTCTTACTTTCATCCATAGAAACATAAAGGGCTTTAATTGATTCATCTACTTTAGGCACAAAAATTTTCATCTTGAGATTTTCCACATCATGTGCAATTCTATCAACACTTCTAGACAAATCATCAATCTTACTCAAGTTTTCTTCTATGGAAGTGTTAAAAGCCTTTTGTGTGTTGATAAATTCTTTAATATTATTCTCAAGATCAGAGGTGTTCCTATTATTATAAGATTGATTTCCATAGGAATTACCATAATTATTAGAGGAATTACTAGGAAATGGCCTAGGATTAAAATTACCTCTATAAGCACTATTATTAAAATTATTTCGAGAAATAAAATTCACATCTATATCATCACTATTTTTCTCAATCAAAGTAGATAAAGGCATATCATTAAAATCAATTGGAGCACTTTTACTAGCAACCATTTTCATAAGAGCATCAACTTTTTTCACTCAAAGAAGAGATTTCTTCAACCGAATTAACTTTTTTACTAGTAGGAGCTCTTTCGGTATGCCATTGTGAATAATTTGCCATGATATTATCAAGCAATTTGGTGGCTTCACCTAAAGTAATTTCCATAAAAGTACCACACACGGCGGAATCTAAAAGATTACGGGAAACAAAATTCAATCCCGCATAAAAAAATTGTATGATCATCCAAAGATCTAACCCATGAGTTGGGCAATTCCTTAGCATCATTTTCATCCTTTCCCAATATTGTGCAACATGCTCATGTTCAATTTGCTTGAAATTCATGATCTGGGTTCTAAGGGAAATAATTTTTGCGGGAGGAAAATACTTAGTGATAAAAGCATCTTTGCACTTATTCCAAGAATCGATACTGTTGCTAGGCAAAGAAGCGAACCAAATTTGTGCGGAATCGCGCATAGAAAACGGGAATAATTTCATCTTCACCACATCATTGTCCACATCTTTTTTCTTTTGCATATCGCATAATTCCACGAAGGTATTAAGATGGGACGCGGCATCCTCATTAGGAGTACTGGAAAATTGATCTTTCATAACAAGATTCAGCAAAGCAGTATTAATATCATAAGACTCCGCACTAGTGGTGGGAGGAGCAATCGGAGTGCCAATAAAATCATTGTTGTTGGTATTTGAGAAATCACATAACTTGGTGTTCTCTTGAGTCATGATGACTACACAACAAGATTGCACTAAAAAACAGATCCGGCAAGAAAACGGCGAAAGAAAAAGAGAAGCGAATAAAACAGCCAATTTTTGTGAAGCAAATAATGTAAATTGCAAGGAGATGAGGTTTGTGATTAGGAACCTGGTATATGTTGAAGATCCTCCCCGGAAACGGCGCCAGGAATTCCTTTAGATGTCGCTTGAAGCTACGTCGGTATTTCCCTAAAGAGGAAGGGATGACGCAGCACAACGGCGGTAGGTATTTCCCTCAGATATGAAACCAAGGTTATCGAACCAGTAGGAGAACCAAGCAACACAACGTAAACAGCCCCTGCACATAGATAACAAATCCTCGCAACCCGACGTGTTAAAGGGGTTGTCAATCCCTTCCGGGGTACGGCGCCTCAAGATAGGCAAACAGACGTGAGATAAATTTTAGTAGATTGATAGATCGGACGCCAAACAAAATAAATAGAAATAAAACACAGCAAGGTATTTTTGTATTTTTGGTTAATAGATCTGAAAATAAATGCAAGGAAAAAGTAGATCGCAAAGGCAAATATATGAAAAAGAAGACCCGGGGGCCGTAGGTTTCACTAGTGGCTTCTCTCGAGAAAAATAGCAAACGGTGGGTGAACAAATTACTATTGGGCAATTGACAGAACTTTGAATAATCATGACGATATCCAGGCAATGATCATTATATAGGCATCACGTCCAACATTAGTAGACCGACTCCTGCCTGCATCTACTACTATTACTCCACACATCGACCGCTATCCAGCATGCATCTAGTGTATTAAGTTCATGGAAAACGGACTAATGCAATAAGAACGATGACATGATGTAGACAAGATCTATCTATGTAGAGATAGACCCCATCGTTTTATCCTTAGTAGCAACAATACATACGTGTCGGTTCCCCTTCTGTCACTGGGATCAAGCACCGTATGATCGAACCCACTACAAAGCTCCTCTTCCCATTGCAAGATAAATTGATCAAGTTGGCCAAACAAAACCCAAAAATCAGAGAAGAAATACGAGGACATAAGCAATCATGCATATAAGAGATCAAAGAAACTCAAATAACTTTCATGGGTATAAAAAGATAGATCTGATAATAAACTCAAAGTTCATCGTCCCAACAAACACACCGCAAAAGAGTTACATCATATGGATCTCCAAGAGACCATTGTATTGAGAATTTAGAGAGAGAGATGAAGCCATCTAGCTACTAACTACGGACCTGAAGGTCTACAAAGAACTACTCATGCATCATCGGAGAGGCACCAATGGAGGCGGTGAACCCCATCTGAGATGGTGCCTAGATTGGATCTGGTGGTTCTGGACTCTGCAGCAGCTGGATGAATATTTCATCGACCTACCTAGGGTTTCTGGAATATTGGGGTATTTATAGAGCAAAGAAGCGGTCCGGGGGGCACCCGAGGTGGGCACAACCCACCGGGGCACGCCTGGGCCTCCTGGCGCGCCCTGGTGGGTTGTGCCCCCCTCGGGCACCCCCCAAGCGCAGCCAGGGCCCATTACGTTCCTTCTGGTCCAAAAAATCTCCGTGGAGTTTCGTTGCGTTTGGACTCCGTATAATATTGATTTCCTATGATGTAAAAAACATGCAGAAAACAGCAACTGGCACTTGGCACTATGTCAATAGGTTAGTACCAAAAATGATATTAAATGACTATAAAATGATTGTAAAACATCCAAGATCGATAATATAATAGCATGGAACAATCAAAAATTGTAGATACGTTGGAGATGTATCACCTCTATGACAAACACGTATCATCACGGAAGTGTTTTTTTGTAGTGGTCTTACCTCTTCGAGAGGGCCCGAACCTATGTAAACATCGTGTCCCTTGTTCAGCATGTTACCATCTAGCGAAGATCACCAGCTCAGGACCCCCTACCCGAGATCTGCGGCATCTAACCCCAAACTTGGTGGCCCATGCAGGTCCCGCTACGTGGTCAGAAAAGCTTGATGGCTCATCTTCGGATTGACGACAACATTGGTTGTGGGAAGACCTTCTTCCTCGGTCAGGTCTTTGTCATCGGTAGAGTCACGTTTTATGCCGATGCGACTGGTCATCGGCCCCCGGGGCCATATCGTTCACTAGAGGCATCCCTCTCATGAGCATAGTACAGTGGGTAGACAAATTACTATTGCACAATTGATAGAATAGCGCATAGTTATGACGATTCTTCATGGCATGATCAATACATATATATAAATTACGTCAGAGATAAGTAGACTGACATCCATCTGCATCTATTACTACTACTCCACCCGTCGAACACTATCCAGCATGCATCTTAAGGTACTAAGTTCATAACAAATAGAGTAATGGTTGAAGCATGATGACATAATGTAGACAAAACAAGATCAAATCATATGTTCGAGATCTATCATTTTACCCTTAGTAGCAACAATATAGATATGTGCCTTGTAACTCCTCTTGGCACAGAGTAAGGACATCGCAAGATTGAACCTCTACTACCAAGCAACTCTTTTACTAAACATAAATCAATCTAATTGTCCAAAAGAGATAGATAGATCGAAGAGAAATACAAGGCTATAAAATCAAACATAATAAATCTCATAAAAGACTCAATTACTTTCAATCAATAATCTGATCATAAACCCGCAATTCAACGGATCCCAACAAATACATCACAAGAATTACATCGAATAGATCTCTGAAGAGATCAATGTATTGAAGATCGTAAAGTGCGTGTGTGTGTGTGTGAGAGAGAGAGAGAGCCATCTAGCTAGTGTTATGGACCCGTAGGTCCTGCGGGAACTACTCACACATCATCATGGAGGCAGCAAGGTTGATGAAGATGACCTCCGTGATCGATTCCCCCTCCGTCAGAGTACCGACGTAGGCCTCCAGATGGGATCGCGGAAGAACAGAGGCTTGCGGCGGCGATAAAATTGTTTCGGGTCTCGCTCTGGAGGTTTCTGGAATTTAGGGAATCTATAGCACTGGAATTAGGTCAGATGGAGGCCTGTGGGCCCCACAAGCTCAGGTGGTTCCCCCCTAGGGGCATGCCCCTTGAGCTTCTGGCCCACCTACAGGTCTTCTGGCCTTCCCCCGAAGCTTCTAGGGTCTCTTCTGGTCCATAAAAAATCACCGTAAAGTTTCATCATGTTTGGACTTTGTTCGGTATGGGTTTTCAGCGAAACAAAGAAACGGGCAAAAAACAGAAACTGACACTGGGCACTGAGTTAATAGGTTAGTTTCCAAAAATAATATAATGTAAAAAATTATAGATACGTTGGAGACGTATCAGTATGCACTCGTTAAAAGCGTGTGTTGCGCTCGGGCGTCCTATCATATTGGCATACCCCGTTTTACGCCTTTCATTGCATTTCATCGCAAATGTGCTTACCTTCCTTCGTTTTGCAGTGGTTGCTTCATCAAGATTCTTCGTTGGTGTTGCAACTCGCCTGACTTATCCTCACGAGAGTTGCATCTTCGTATTCTTCGTAGCTAGTGGTTCTATTCGTGTTGGTTCTCCTTGTGTCGTCGTCTGGCCTACGGTTTGTTCTACCCATTGGTTAATGTTTGGATATATTATCCATTTTTCTTGCCGGTGATATGCTCTTCTCTCACATTCCTTTTCTCCTTCCCTCTTCGTGTTCAGAGGCATTCTAGTTTTATACTTTGTTCTTCTTTTTCGCTCATTGCTCTCCCTTGTTCCTCGCACCGACGAAGGTTCTAATTTGGTTTGCCCTTTACTTACATTTTTTACTCGTCGTTCTATTCATCTATGTTGGTATATGTGTTCCATGGTATTGAGATGCGTTGGTAGGTGGTGTTGTCTGGGGTTTGCACATTGTTGCGTCTTAGACTAGGCGATTGTTCAAGGGTTATGCTTTTCTTTCACGTGTTTTTGAGGATAAATCTTCGATCGGTTACAAAGTGTATTTGTTTGCATGTGTATCAGCGTGTGAATGTGTGCTATGTTCATTTTCTATATGTGCTATGTAGGTGAGTGAACGACATTTGCTGGGCACCCTTCTCGTGAAGAGCGTGAGAAGGCTATACAACGGGCGGGATGGCTGAGGAAGGCGATGTCCTTTTAGCTCCATGTTTTCCATGCTGCTCGGGGTGAGCTTCTGGAGGGGAAGCTAGACGTGACGCAGAAGGCACAAGATAATGAACTCAAATGGCTTGGGACATGAATCTTGGCAGAATCAACCGCCAAGGTTATCAAGGAGATGTGTGCAGATAGGTCAATACGTGTACCCAGTGCTGCTGCGGTGCTTCATTGGGCTCTTCCGGAGGGCGGCTCTTCTATTCCGGAGAAGGCGGCTTTCTGGTCCTTCCTATCCGAGCCCACTCTAGTGTTTTGTTCCCTGGGGACCTGCTCGGTATTTCCACTTCTCTCCCGTCGACCCCAGGAACCGCCGTGGTTAGGCTCTAAATTTAGCTAAATGTTTTCGTTGTGCGGTGACAACGAAATGTCGTGCAAGGAATATCAAATGCGATGTTCTGATTCTATTGCAGTACCCAATTAGATGTCTGTGGATCGAAAGTAGGTCTAGAGGGGGTGATTAGACTACTTGACCAAATAAAAATCTAACATTTTCCCAATTTTAAGTCTTGGCAGATTTTAGCAATACACAAGTCAAGCAATCAACCTACACATGCAATTCTAAGAGTGTAGCAGCGGAAAGTAAAACATTGCATATGAAGGTAAATGGAAGGGTTTGAAGAAGGCAAACGCGATGTAGACACGGAGATTTTTGGCATCGTTCCGATAGGTGGTGCTATCATACGTCCACGTTGATGGAGACTTCAACCGACGAAGGGTAATGGTTGCGCGGGTCCACGGAGGCCTCCACCCATGAAGGGTCCACGAAGAATCAACCTTGTCTATCCCACCATGGCCATCTCCCAGGAAGTACTTGCCTCACTCAGGTAGATCTTCACGAAGTAGGCGATCTCCTTGCCCTTACAAACTCCTTGGTTCAACTCCACAATCTTGTCGGAGGCTCCCAAGTGACACCTAACCAATCTCGGAGGCACCACTCTACAAAAGGTAACAGATGGTGTGTTGATGATGAACTCCTTGCTCTTGTGCTTCAAATGATAGTCTCCCCAACACTCAAATCTCTCACACAGATTTGGCTATGGTGGAAAGATGATTTGAGTGGAAAGCAACTTGGGGAAGGCTAGAGATCAAGATTCTTGTGGTTGGATTGGAATTTCTTGGTCTCAACACATGAGTAGGTGGTTCTCTCTCAGAAAATGAGTAGTGGAAGTGTAGGCACGTTCTGATGGCTCTCTCTCAAATGGAGAAGGGGTGGAGGGGTATATATAACCTCCACACAAAATCCAACCGTTACACACATTTGACCCAACTCGGTCAGACCGAATAGAAGAACTCGGTGAGACCGATTCAGTTCAAAATGTGAACATTAGGAATCTCGGTGGGACCGACATGATCAACTCGGTGGGACCGATGTGCTAGGGTTAGGGCAAAACCTCATCTCAGTGAGACCGATTGCATAAACTCGGTGAGACCGATTTCAGCAATGAGCAAACAGAGAGTTGGTCAAGCAAACTCGGTGGGACCGATTGCACATTTCGATGAGACCAAAATAATTACAATAGGCAACAGAGAGTTTGCAAGGCCATCTCGGTGAGACAGAGATCCCGATTGGTGAGACCGAATTGTCTAGGGTTTCTGGCAGTGGCTAGGTCAAATGAACTCGGTGGCTCCGGATAGATCAAATCGGTGGGGCCGAGTTTGACTTTTAGGTTTTGGACATATGTGGAAATGAGAAAATGGCTGAGGGTTTTGGACTTTGAGCAAGTAGACCATTAAGCAACACCTCATCCCCTTTTAATAGTATTGGGTTTCCTATGGACTCAATGTGATCTTGGATCACTGAAATGAAAATGAAGAGTCTAGCCTTTGCCAATCTTTGTCCTTAGCATTTTGAGGGGTCCACATCTCTAGTCCATGGCATGCCAATCATTGAACTTTCTGAAATGTTTAACTTGAATGGATATTAGTTCAATGAGCTATATGTTGTTATGAATTATCAAAACCACCCGGGGATTAGTTGCACTTTGAATCTCCCCCTTTTTGGTAATTGATGACAGCATATAGATCAAAGCTTCGACAAATGATAATATGAATGAAATATATAGTCGCTTTGAGAAGTATGTGATAAGCAAGAGATCCCCCTAAATTTGTGCATTATTTAAAATTTGCTTTTGAATGCAAATGCACAATCGATTAGGATCATGGGCCACTCTTCCATGTCACATGCATCTTGGTGGAGCACTCAAAATGATAAGATATAAGGAACATGCACTCATCACCAAGGGAAAACATGATTGATCATACACAAATATCATAGATATCATCATGCAAGCACACATTAACGCATAGTATGATCAAACACATGATCACAAGAGTATCTCACAAACAAGCACAAAATATTGTAGCATGAATCAAACAAGTAAACAATCAAAGTAGCAAGAGAGGCCACAAAAGGCAAAACACACACTCTCTCGAAGCCAAATGATCTATAAACTTTCTCCCCCTTTGGCAACAAGTTACCAAAAAGCTTGAAAATGCATAGTCATATGCGGCACTCTAGGCACGATCTCTGGGAGCTCCTGAAGTGTCTTCTGGCTGGTTGTTCCGGTGTGCGTAGAAGGCATGGAGAGGACAACATTTGCAAACGCTTCTGAAGATGTCTGAGGAGCTAGAGGAGATGAAACTGGACGGATGACTGAGGCAGTTGCTGCAGGTGCTGAAATGGTAGTCTTGGTGTCACTGACAATTGGCATAGCTGCAGACCTTTGTGCCCTTGACACTCTATGAAAAGTGTTTGCGGTAGGTCTGTCACTCTTGTCCTCAACTTCTTCTTGGAGCTTCTCCACAATAGTCTGGATCTTTGTGACCTTCACATTTAGATCATGGAATTTGGTCTCAATGATCCTCTCAAGACTTTCTTGATTCTGAGTCAGGGTGGCCAAGCCTTTCTCAATCCTCACAGTAGCCTCAAGTAGATGACTGAGTTGACCTTGCTTGGTCTTGAGCATCACTTGTGAAGCATCTGGTACACTAGCTGCCTTTGTTGCTTTAGCAGCCATTGCTCTTTCTCTCTCTTCTCCTAGGCTTCAGCACATGTTCTGGCCTCAGGGGAAGATGCTCTTTATCAAGAAGATATGTCCCTGTCCCCATCTTGGAGTTGATCAACATCTGTATGTGAGAGGCATATCCACATTATCTCTTCTAATCAGCTGCAGTTCTCTTCACTGTTTCAACTATCAAACTCATCACTTTGAACTTTTATGGCACATAAAACATATGGAGCAAGTTGATGGAGTGACCACGGATCATCCTATGTTCTCCTGACTTGCACAACAGAGTGTGCCTCAAGATGGTGTTGATGGTGGTCAATCCTGACAGCAGATAATATATGGAACCAAGCTTGTGAGTCTCCAAGGCATCATCAGGGATAGTCTTGTACATGTTTGCCATGGTGTTGTGATCCTTCCTAGGCTTGGCATATACATCCGTGTCATTCTCATCTTCCTTTGCCTAGTAGCAGCCTTAGGCAAGTTGCTTGGAGTACTTCTGCTACCATCATCATAACTGTTGTTGGAGGGACTAGTGCCCTCACTGAGATTCACTTGCTCCTCAGACCTGTTCTAACTGTTACTGCCCTCTGACATCTCTGGAACTGATCCTGTGAATAGATAGGTATAGGTAGAGTGGATGAGCATCACAAAGCACAGCTATTTTGCAAAAATATTGAGACAAAAACTTAACTTTAGTTTTCTGCAGAAAGCATTTGGGAGCTACCGATATGACAAACTCGGTGACACCGAAGCATTAACAGAATCTAAACATGCAATTTCGATCAGACCAAAATGCAGTTCGGTGACTCCGAGATGCTAGAGTTTCACAAAGTAACTGATTTCGGTCACACCGATTAGTACTCTTCGGTCAAACCGAGATGTACTTGTGCAATGGCCTGAGCCAAATCGGTGAGACCGAGATCCTCAGATCGGTCGGTCCGAGATGAGTTCGACGGAAACCTAACCCTAATTTTTTGCATCAAATATATTCTAATGGAACTTTTCGATGGATAGATTGATCTCATTCGTGGTAAGAATAATGGCAATGATCTTTGTGCAAGAATCAGAAAAAGAGAACGCAGAAAGAGGTCGAGTTCGTACCCTAACTTGGCGACGAACTCACTACGCCGACAACGGTGGTGAGATTTCCGTTGACGGCGACGGAGACCAACGGCTGGAGGACACTGGCGAGGACAGAGACGATCTGGAGACCAAGGGGGCGGCAGAGCTGGGAGGCACGGACGTGTGGTTTGGAGGAATTTCCAAAATTTCAACCTGCGGTATATATACCTAGTCACTGTCGGTGTGACCGAGTGGAACTACTCGGTGGCACAGAGATGCAAAACTACTAGTAGTTATAGTAACTCGGTGTGACCGAATTGTTCAAATTGGTTGCACCGAGATGAAAACCTAGATCAACTTAATGAATTCGGTGAGACCGAGTGTGATGAGTTGGTCTGACCGAGATGCATTAAGAGGTTTTGGAAGATTAAGCCCTTGATGGATCGGTGGCTCCAAGTGCTCCTCACCCGAAGGGTCCGAATTCGACTTGTTCAAGCTTTGTGATGTAGCATGAAAAGAGTTTGAGACGAGAAAACCATAGATAGCTAGAGGGAGTACTTAGGCATTCTTGTCCATCCATTTGGCAACAGAAAAACCAAACAATCAAACAACAAATGGATGTCCTCGAATGGAGAAAATTATGCAACCAACATGCTCACACAATAAGATATCAAATGAAATATGTGGCAAAGCATGCACAATCACTCTAGCATCTATCAAGCAATTGGCGATGACTAGGTCATCGATATATGAGTATATTGACTAAGGAGTCAAATGAGAACATTTGATCATAGGTCATACTCATCGTTTAAGCACAAGTTGGGTTACCACTTTTACATAAAGCGTTGTTGTGTTCACATCATTTGAGTTGCTTTAGTTCAAATCTTAGAGCAAAGCTCCCCCTAGATGTGATATCCCCCCTAAGAGGGATGAACTAACCTTGGGTTTTGTCGATGATGACTTCATGTAGATGTTGAAGATGTGGATGCTCAATGTTGATGTAGATCATTTGGAGCAATCCATTGGAGTGAGTTGCACTTTCAATACCTACATGGGTTAGTCCCACAAGGAACACACAAGGATATCCATAGACATAGAGTGAAACACACATATGATGATGTCCATGAAAGCATTAGGTTACCTTGTCCCTAGTCTTACCAACAAGAGGGTTTGTGACTCCTTGAACTAGTGCAAGATATGGAAGTTGATTGCACTTGTCCTTGCCGAAATGAATATGAGTGAAGTATGGTGGCGGAGTCACCCTCAAGAACTCTCTAGTTCTTCTTCTTCGTGACCCACATCAACTTGATGGGAATCCTTGGAGTTGTAGTTGTACTTGATGAAGTAGAACTTGATGTAGTCTTGGGAATCCACTAAACCAAGGCCTTTGGAGCTTCTTCAAATGAATCAATCTCTTCTTGAAGCTTGTCCTTGCCTTTTAGCTTGTGGTCTTGTGGTGGAAGATCATCTTGAGCTTGTGTTCCCTTGAAAGAAGTAGGACCATACTTCTCTTGTTGAGGAACAAACTTCATCTTGGCGTATTGATCTTCTTCCCACTCAACTCCATTGGCATTGAACTTTCATTCAAAACCAACACCTTGATTCTTCCGGTGCCTTCCTTGCTTGCGTAAAATTTCCTCAAATTGCTTACTTCCAGCAAGGCTCTTGTAAACACCTTTCTCTATAATTCCCTTCAATAAGCTATTTTCTTGCTCAAGTGTAACTTGGCTAAGAGAATCATTAGTGGGATCAAGAGAACTACTAGAAGAAACAATATTGGATTTAACATGATTATTGTTACTACTAGAAGAAGAATCTTTCTTGCTCTTGTTGCTAGATTTTACTTGTGGCATGTAAGTAGACAAGAGTAAACGCTTGGCAATGTAAGAAAAACTTTTCTTTCGAAGATCATCATTGATTGCTTTTGAGAACCCATGCTCTTGCTCTAGGTTGAGCTTCTCAAAGTGTAGCTTCTCATGAGTCTTTAAAAGCTCTCGATGATCCTCTAAGGTAGTTTCATGAGCTGACTTAAGATTGTTTAGTTCTTTAGTTAGATGCTCAATCTCCTTCTTATCATTGTCATTCGTTTTATCTTGATTAGCATGATTAATATCAGTTTCATTATAGCTTTCATCACTAGTGTTGTCAACAAGTAAATCATCATCACCTAGCGAATCATCTTCATCACTATTGAAATCAACATACTCGGGGTGTGATACCTTAGGGCCTTTAGCCATGAAGCGTCCTCCAATTCCTTCATTTGGTGAATCGAATATGTCATAGGAGTTGGATGACACAAGTGCAAGACCGAAAACACCTTCATCTTGAGTATATTCGGAGTCGGGGTGATAACTTCTCTCGGAGTAGTTGTCGGAGTCGAAACCGGATACCCATTCACCAACGTGATCTTGATGTCTTCGTCTTGTGTAGCTCTTTGATGACTTGTCCTTGCTTTCCGAATCCTTGTTTCTACGAGAGGGTCTTCGTCCATAACGTTCATCTCTACTCCTTCTCTCTCTTGGAGGTGATTCCTCTCTTTTACTTCTCTTTTAGGTGGGTCTTCTCTTCTTTTGTAGGGAGTCGTACACTCACTAGAGTAGTGTCTGGGTCTTCCACAATTGTAGCAATTGCGATCACGACTAAAAGATCTTTTTTCATTGTAGGACCTTGACTTGGAACTTCTCTCTTTGCTTCTACTCTTGTAGAACTTGTTGAAGTTCTTCACCATTAATCTCAATTCTTCATTGAAAACTTGTTTCTCACTTGATGTTGTAGGAGCATCACATGAAGCTTTGTAAGCACCACTAGACTTGTTGTGAAGCTCTTCCTTATCCTTGAGTGACATCTCATGAGTAACAATTCTTCCAATGACTTCTGTTGGCTTGAGACCTTTGTAATTGGGCATCATTTGGATCAAGGTGCACATGAAATCATATTTTCCATCCAATGCTCTTAGGATCTTCTTGATGATGAATCTGTCGGTCATCTCTTCGCTTCCTAAGCCGGCAATCTCATTTGTGATGAGAGCAAGCCTAGAGTACATTTCAATGACTCCTTCACCATCCTTCATTTTGAACTTGTCAAGTTGACTTTGAAGCACGTCCAATTGGATTCCTTGACGGACTCGGTACCTTCGTGCATATCAACCAAAGTATCCCAAATTTCCTTTGCATTCTCATGGCGGCTAATTTGTTGAATTCTTCGGGGCACAATCGATTGAAAAGAATATCGCAAGCTTCAGCATTGCATTGCAACATCTTCAATTCTTCCACGGACGCTTCACGATCCAGTTCTCTTCCATCCTTGAAGTATTCACCTTGCAAGCCAATATGCACAATAGCCCAAACGATGGGGTTATGACCAAGAATATGCATTTTCATCTCATGCTTCCAACTAGCAAAATTAATACCGTCAAAGTAAGGACATCTACGGTGGTAATTTCCCTCGCTAGACGCCATACTCTCCTAGGTTGTGAAACCAAGGCTATGATCACGAAATCTATGGAAATCAAGGCAAATGGAGAACAAAGCTCTGATGCCACTTATAGGATCGAAAGTAGGTCTAGAGGGGGTGATTAGACTACTTGACCAAATAAAAATCTAACATCTTCCCAAGTTTAACTCTTGGCGGATTTTAGCAATTAACACAAGTCAAGCAATCAACCTACACATGCAATTCTAAGAGTGTAGCAGCAGAAAGTAAAGCATTGCATATGAAGGTAAAGGGAAGTGTTTGGAGAAGGCAAGCGCAATGTAGACACGAAGATTTTTGGCGTGGTTCCGATAGGTGGTGCTATCGTACGTCCATGTTGATGGAGACTTCAACCCTCGAAGGGTAACGGTTGCGCGAGTCCACGAAGGGTCCACGAAGAAGCAACCTTGTCTATCCCACCATGGCCATCGCCCACGAAGGACTTGCCTCACTCGGGTAGATCTTCACGTAGTAGGCGATCTCCTTGCCCTTACAAACTCCTTGGTTCAACTCCACAATCTTGTCGGAGGCTCCCAAGTGACACCTAACCAATCTAGGAGACACCACTCTCCAAAAGGTAATAGATGGTGTGTTGATGATGAACTCCTTGCTCTTGTGCTTCAAATGATAGTCTCCCCAACACTCAACTCTCTCTCTCACAGATTTGGCTATGGTGGAAAGATGATTTGAGTGGAAAGCAACTTGGGGAAGGCTAGATATCAAGATTCTTGTGGTTGGATTGGAATGTCTTGGTCTCAACACATGAGTAGGTGGTTCTCTCTCAGAAAATGAGTAGTGGAAGTGTAGGCACGTTCTGATGGCTCTCTCTCAAATGGAGAAGGGGGTGGAGGGGTATATATAGCCTCCACACAAAATCCAACCGTTACACACTTGACCCAACTCCACTACTGCAGGATGCTGCTAACGCGACACTACGATCAGAGACCCTTCGAGAAACTGTGTGCGATGCAATAATCGCAAACGGTGCTGTATGAAAACCGTCAGAAATGTATAGAACGTTTGCAATGACGGATGCATCAAACACGGTTAAGGTTTTAGTTGCGTGTGCGATGAAGGGCATACGGTTTAGTTCAATTAACTGTTTGCGATGAGGAGGAACAAAAGAAAAGGGCAGCCAGATGAAGGCGTGTGCGATACACAACATACAGTTCACTCGGATGAACTGTTTGTGATTAGGCAACACAAAAGAAACGGTTAGCCAGATGAAGGTGTGTGCGATATACAGCATACGGTTTACTTGGATGAACTGTTTGTGATTAGGCAACACAAAAGAAACGGCCAACCAAATCAAGGTGTGTGCGATATACGCATGCGGTTCACTCGGCCCTTGTCGACAGTGTGTGACCTATGTGGCAACCGTTCTCTCCCTAGGCGCCTCTTCGTGTACCGTGGCAACCGTCCACCGCCTCTTCGCCTTACCCTCTCGATTTGGAACTGCTGTCGCACGCTCTTCCTCCCTCCTCCATTCGCCTTCACCCTTCCTTCTACCATTGTTCGATCATCTTGGGAACAGGCCAGAAACGACCCCGTTATTCTTGCCCCGATCTGAATGATGACGCGGTGGAGGAACTCATTGATCGGTGCGACGTGATCACCTCGGCTAGCATGGCAGGTTCGTTCAAGACCATTCTCGACTCAACTAATAACATCATTACAAGGAACCCAAGGGTCCAGGAGCGGTTTGATCTCCCCTATCTTCTTCGTCGTGACCCTACTGACTGGCGCGGGGACGAGGGAAGCCTCGCCTTGTGCAAGTTGATGTCGCTTGATAATGATATGTATGATGTTAAGATGCCATCGCTTGAGGGCAAGGCTTGGGCAGGCGCAAATGGTGATTGGGTTGTTTACATTGGGTACAACTGCGAGTGGGAACTTGTGAATGTGTACACTCGTCACCGGGTTCCACTTCCAAAAATCTCAGATGACTGCCCAGAGGTTGAGTACACCGGTATTCTACGTGAGTTCAAATACGATCATGGTGACTGTCGTCTACGGAAGATAGCAATTTGTCGAGTTCCCAGCCGCTAT
Source organism: Triticum aestivum (assembly GCF_018294505.1). NCBI lineage: Eukaryota > Viridiplantae > Streptophyta > Magnoliopsida > Poales > Poaceae > Triticum > Triticum aestivum. The sequence goes on along the minus strand of NC_057796.1, from coordinate 334,360,536 downwards.
TGGGATTACTCGAACTATGAAGTTATTGCTATCTTCGACAAGCTTGTTGCCTCCCTTACTTCCACGCCTCGATGGATATTGCTCAAAAATCAATTTCTGTACACGGATGAGTACTGTGATGCAATTCAATACGAGGGTCTTGTGTTTGCTGCCACCACTCGTGGCACTGTTTTTGCATGGAATCATCATGCTTTCGGTACGTTTGTCTTCCACCGTAATTATAATTGTTTCATCCACATGCATGCGGGTTAGCTAGTTTCCCATTACTAATTAATTAACCTTCTTGTGTTTCCAAGGTCCTGTGAACATTCCACCACCTATAATTTTAAATTTTTATAACCAAGGGGGAGATGACGATGCTGATGATCACGAGCATGAGGACGAGCTGGACCCATATACTCAGTGGCGCCTGGCAACTTATTCCAATGGATCACCTCTTCTTCTTGTCTGTATACAGGGCACTGCTGATGTTACTAAGGAAGCAGGTGATGTCTCGCATGGTCGCACTCTCCGGACCTATTACAACATCCGTTGCAGGGTATTCGGGATGGATACTAGTGTACTAGCCCCAACACCTTCTCCCTGGTTCAGTATTGAAAGTCTTAGAGGAAACTCGCTCTTCCTTGGACAAAACTATCCAATGATGGTGGAAGGCGGTCCAGCTGCTGTTGACACAACGTTACTACCATTTATGAGAAGCAACTGTATCTATACCTCGGACATTGCTATGCTTCCCTACCGTCCCAATATGGGTCCTGACATAGGCCGCTTCAGCCTGGATGATCAGTCTTGTGTTGGTCTCGAGATTGACAGTAGTTGGCCCTTCCCAGAGAATTACTTCTGGTTCAAAGCAAGCGTTTCCAACGCTGACGAGTGGTTGAGCTGAAGTTCATTTCATCGCTTTGTTATTTGTTGTGTGAGAAAAACTTTACTAGAATGTTTTGTTGGAAATGATCTATAATCCAACGTGTATCCTCGTTGTCGTTGTTGGCTGATGACTTGTTGTATGTAATCAATGGTACATTTGCATATGCGTCCATCAACTCACGCCTGCTAGTGGTCTCCATATGAACAATGCTAGTGATTTTAGTTGCAAAAATTAGATAGTGCTAGTGATTTTTAGTTGCATATTTTGACAAATCGCAGTGTTACAAGGTTGACAAATGGCAATGTTACTAGATAAACAAATGTCAATCTTTCCAGTTTGACAAATGGCAACATACCCAAAATGACAGATATGCAAATCTTACCCAATTGTTTGTACGTGGTTGCACACGGGTCATGCAAAACAACCGTTTGCTTTGAAGGGATGCAGAAATCCTGCTCGGCACATTTTCCCTTGGCTTCTTGGGGAAGCTATCGGTTTGCATCCGGGTGTTCTAACTGAAACGTTTGCGACGAGTGTTTTATATTTAAAAACCACTGACTTATTTTTCAAAAGAAAATCGTTTGATAAGTCTGTACATTAAGAGAGAGAAAACGCACGTTCGTTCAAACCATATCTTTCATTCAGTCACATTGCGAATTTATATTCATATGATCGAGAATTCGAGATATAGTATTAAACCAGCTCTCGCTGACGCCCATGGCTTCCAGCTCTGCGATAGTGCTCGGCGACCAGCCTGTCAATGCTACGGGGATGGTCGCTAGCGCGGGCGCGGGGATGGGAGCGGGGACGGGAGCGGGGGCAGCAACCGCCGCGGCCAGCTCGTTCTGGGCCATGTCCATGAGGCCCCATTCCTCCTTATTTTCTATCTCCTCCGACTCGGAGTCGACTTCACCAAACTTGAAGACTAGTGGCAGATGATCGTTCTGCAGCATGGTGTTGGTGGAGGTCTGCGGCTGCGGGAGGGAGGGGAATGGGAGGCGAACAGTAAGACCGCCTGTATTAAACAGCGGCTCGGGTGCCATTAATGGAGAGGAAGGCGGGCGGCCATGGAAGTCAAAGGGCTCGCTTCCCAGTGAGCCTGTGCAGTGTACAGTTCGCGCACTTCCCGGTGAGCCTGCACATTGGAGGACAGCTTGCACGCCTCTCAGTCAGCTTGCGCACCGGACTACGCTCGCACGCCTCCCGTTCAGTCAAGGTCAAGCAGTTGTCTGCACGGCACATCCTACAGCCATTAAAACCAAGACACGTGGCGTCGCGTGAATGGTTAAAAGAACACACACGGTTTGAATTCTACAAACGTTTGAGATATTAAAGTGGCAGCTATTTTTTCAAAATGCCTTTGTTGGCTGTCATTATTCGAGTGCGCCTTCTCTCAGAATGGACATGAAAAATGCCACAGCATGTCGGGTGCCATTCCATGATAGCATGCCAAGTTTCATGAATTTCAGACGAGTTTTGGATTTACTAGAATTTAAAAACTAGGCATCTCAATGTTTTGCCGGCAATCAACGGTGCCCTGGTGTTTGGAATTCATTCCCATTTCTTGCATGGGACCTAAGCATGCACCCAAGGACACAGATTTTATTTTTCAACAATTTATATGCAATGGAGCATGTGCATGTAGTTCAAATTTGAATTATGCACATAAATGCATTGAAAACTCAGTTAATGCATAAAAATGTCCAAACGAACTCCAGAAAATCCCAAAAACTGACACAACACTCCTGTTGTTCTATGCTTGACACGAGAAAATTTTGAAAGCAATAAGAGGCAATGGATATCGTTTCGTCCCCAAAGGTGGGACGTTCCCTATCGAAACCATCATGCTTGTTGTGAGAAGCTCTGGTTTGTGAGAAGCATATACCCGAACCTGCCCCAAATGGGACAAATTTTTTACCACGGCATGTTGATGCCGCTCCATGATAGCATGCCAAGTTTCATGAATTTCAGACGAGTTTTGGATTTACTAGAATTTAAAAACCAGGCATCTCAACGTTTTGCCGGCAATCAACAGTGCCCTGGTGTTTGAATTTCATTCCATCTCTTGCATGGGACCTAGAAATTCACCCAAGGACACACATGTGATTTTTCAACCAACTTTAGTGCATTGGAGCATGTGCTTGTAGTTCAAATTTGAATTATGCACATAAAATGCCTAGAAAACCCAGTTAATGTATAAAAAAGGCCAAACGAACCCCGAAAAATTCCAAGATTAAACACAACACTCCTGTTGTTCTATGTTGACACTAGAAATTTTTTGAAAGCAATAAGAGGCAACGGATATCGTCCCGTCCCCAAAGGTGGTACGTTCCCTATCGAAACCATCATGCTTGTTGTGAGAAGCTCTGGTTGTGAGAAGCTTATACCCAAACCTGCCCCAAATGGGACAAAATTTTCACCACGGCATGTTGATGCCGCTCCATGATAGCATGCCAAGTTTCATGAATTTCAGACGAGTTTTGGATTTACTAGAATTTAAAAACCAGGTATCTCAACGTTTTGCCGGCAATCAACAGTGCCCTGGTGTTTGAAATTCATTCCCATCTCTTGCATGGGACCTAGAAATTCACCCAAGGACACACATGTGATTTTTCAACCAACTTTGGTGCATTGGAGCATGTGCTTGTAGTTCAAATTTGAATTATGCACATAAAATGCCTAGAAAACCCAGTTAATGTATAAAAAGGCCAAACGAACCCCGAAAAATTCATTCCCATTTCTTGCATGGGACCTAAGCATGCACTGAAGGACACAGATTTGATTTTTCAACCAATTTGTATGCACCGGAGCATGTGCATGTAGTTTAATTTTGAATTGTGCACGTGAAATGGCTAGAAAACCAGTTTATTGTATAAAATGTCCAAACGAACCCTGAATAATTCCAATTCTTTTACGACACACATATAGTTGCATGTTCACTGCAGATAAAAGGTCTAGCAATTCAAACAGCGTCCATTGCCGCTGTGACCCCATTTTGTAATTCAAATCAAGTAGATCCCACACAGTTTATTATCACCAACCGTGTGAGATGTAGTACAAAATATCTTGGAGCACCGTCGGTGTATAGTACGCCTATGGCTTACGCGAGAAGGTGCGTCGGCTACAGTCCACAGCCGGCGTGTCAAGCACACTAGCTCACTCCCCAAAAACTCCCGCCTCTTCATCCCTCGCAATCTCGAAAATATCTACCGCCTGGAAGGTTTTAATGTTTGATAGCACACGATTAGTATGTGCGGACTGTGTGCGATGTCTGTTACTCCCGCTCTGCTTCGGTCCCTTGATTCAAATTTTCAGTAGCCCCGGCATTTTACTCCTGCCTGTGCATCCCTCGCAATCTCAAAAATATCTGCTCGCCCTTGATCCAAATTTTCAGTAGCCCCGCCTTGTTACTCCCGCCTAGTAAAATTTTCAGTTGCCGCAGTATTTCCTCAAACACAACCTTGCCCCCCCCTCCACACACACCCCCCAAAACCTCCGCTCACACAGACACACACAACCCTCGAAACCATTGGTAGGTCGCCGCCATCGTCAGCACCTCCATCCTCAACCTCTGCTCGTGTGCCGGGGAGCTCGAGGAGCCAATGGCCAAAAGAGGTTTATCACGGCCTTTTCGCCCGACGCCGGCGAAGTGGCCGCCGAGGTGTCCCCGTCATCCTCCGCGGGCCCGATCCGCCGTCGCCGGTCCCCCGATCCGCCCGCCGCCGTGCCCCTACGCCGGTTCGAGGACTTCCCCGTCCTCCCTCGGACCCGGTAGCCGATGAAGTCCTACCTCGTGGTCCGGCAGCGGCGGTGGGGGACGTGGGACGCCGAAATTACAGATCAAGAGACCCACACCCATCGGTGGCTCGGTAGCTTCCACACAGCCGAGCTCGCGGCCATGGAATACGACCGCTGGTAGGTCCGCTACCACGGCGCGGTGGCTAGGCTCAATTTCCCCTTCGGCACACGTCCGGTCCACCTCGTTCCGCCGGAGCCAGGGGTGGTGAGCTCGGCTATGGCGCGGGAGGACCGCGAGGCGTGGGAGCGCCTCGAGGCCGAGGCCGCTGACGAGGCCTACTGCCTACATTCAAGAGCTCCGTCGGCAGCACCCGGAGCTCTTGGAGGCGGAGCGGGCGATCTTTACCGGCGCGGAGGGCGGCGAGGTTATCGCGCTCTCCTTCGATGAAGAGGTCGAAGGCGGCGAGGACGGCGGCACCGAGGGCGGCGAGGTTATCGCGCTCTCCTCTGATGACGAGGTCGAAGGCGGTGGCAACGGCGGCGCGGAGGGCGTCGAGGTGGGACCTGAGGATGAGGAGATCGACGTCTACAAGTGGAGGAGTGCCTTCCCCAACGACCTCGACGACGGTACTGGACTGGACCCGGCTCGCGGCACGCCGTACATGATGAGGAAGGATTGGCTCGACCTCTACTTCGACCGAAAGTAGTTTAGCTTAGTTTAAATTTATGTTTTATATTCGGTTATACAAAACTATCTATGTTTATGTTTGAATGCATGCTACTTTCGGTTGAACCTGCTTTGAACTTGATCAAATTGAAGTTTACAACCTTAAGTTTAGGGGATCAACTAGAAAAGGCCAAAAATTGCTGGAGTATATATATATATCCACTAAGGGTTTTAGTCCTTTAACTTTTTAAGGATCGCCTAGAGATGTCCTTATGACTTGTTTATTTCAGTTCTTCACAATGTGATGCTCTATATGTGCAAGTATTTGCCGTGCAGGTCAATTTCATCTATAACAGTTTCAACAATACCACTATGAATTACGATATTTGGTTGTTGTTAAGGATATTGCAGTTAACATGCCTTTTCGTTTTTCAATTGTTGTTTAGCAACATGCATTGTACTGAATGACTAAATATGCAATCCCAGGCTACATAGCAACAAGGAAGAGTGTTACCTTAATGTTCTGATGATGTCTAGATATACATGTAATAAAATCTTATATAATGGGATGGATGGAGTGTTGTACTACATCATTTTTCAATTGTTGTTTAGCTTCTAATATTAACTTGGTGCTTTTAGGTACATATATCATTGCCAAAGATCCACACTTCGACCCTTTCTGCGTATGGGGCAATGAGATATTCATGAACCAGCATCAAGTGAGGAAACTGATAAAGATTGTTATTAAAATGGGTCAAAAGATGTCAATCGAACTATTTGTTTACACTTTATGCAAGACAACAGTGAACTGCAGGATGGTAAGTAAGAACCCTGTAGCCTTCTTTTTACTGCCCGTAATGAGTTGTGTTAGATGACAATATCTGAATCTTTTTTCTTTTGCAGTGGATCCTGAAGCAGTTTACTCAAGATTACCTCTCAAACTACATGATTGGCGGCGGCCATCACAAGGGGTTGGACTAGAGTCCTGCATGCCTTCTGCATCCAGGAGAGCACAATAGGGCCATTCCGCTTCACCTTGTTCAGCAACTGGAATGTCTGTCGCCTCTTTCTTTACCATCTGTAATAGTACAAGTATAGAACCCTGGTACATCATTCTTTATTTGGTGCTTATGTAATTCTTAAACATATGTACCTGTGAATCGAATAATGCATTGGTTGTTTGAACCTGATGGATATGAATAAAGCTATAGCCTACTTTCAAGTTTAAATTAGGTACAATTTTAAATAGCAGCAATTAAATTAGGGCGAAATTACGTTGTGCAGGTCATTACGGCACACACGGTTGCTAAAACACAAACGTTTGCGATATACACCATAATCTGAGACGGTTCACAGAGAGGAAACGTGTGCAAGCATGCACACAGTTGCCGTTTGCAAAGCGTGTGTGATGTCAGACACTATCACATACAGTGCGGGAAAACTAAATGTGTGTGATTGTCTACCCATCGTACACGGTTTATAATCATGAACTGTTTGTGATGTGCCAGGCATCGTAAAACTCCCGTGCCTAGAATCTGCCTGGAAAACACCAGTGCCTGTAATCTGCCTGGTTTTAGGCAGAACCACAAAACTCCGACTGCGATGGCAATGCGAGCACAAACGAGTAGCAAGGATGAAGCATTTGGGATATTCGAGATATCGAAAACGGTTATATAGGGACAACTGTATGCATCAAGGCTCCCTATCCCCAACGGTTTCTGGGTCGTGTGGGAAGGACCCCCTATCGCCCACAATCACTTGGCGACGGTTCCAAATGCCGTCGCGGAAAGGGGTAAAATACCGTTTGTTTAGGACCGACGCGCACCAGTGCTCGGTGAGACCGAATAGAAGAACTCGGTGAGACCGATTCAGTTCAAAATGTGAACGTTAGGAATCTCGGTGGGACCGACATGATCAACTCAGTGGGACCGATGTGCTAGGGTTAGGGCAAAATCTCATCTCGGTGAGACCGATTGCATAAACTCGGTGAAACCGATTTCAACAACGATGAAAGTGCGTTATATCGACTAGAGGGGGGGTGAATAGGCGATTTTTATGAATTCTTCAGTGAGGAATTTGTGGGTGAGGAAATTCCTTAGCGAAGAACTACTTGCAGCGGAATAAGTACTCAAAAGTATGCATAGCAGAACACAATCATAGTCATCATGATGAAATGAAGACAAGCACAGAGTACAGAAAGCGTAAACACAGAATAACACAGGATGAAGAAAAACAGACTGAGGAAATTGAAAAAGTCTTCAATCAAAGTCTTCAAACACAGATATGAACAAGAGCACAACACAACTATGAGGAAATGAAAGAGTTGAGGAAATAGAACCAGTAAGGTTGTCGAAGACAATGATTTGGTAGACCAGTTCCAACTGTTGTCTCAGTTGTACGTCTGGTCGGAGCGGCTAGGTATTTAAACCTGAGGACACACAGTCCTCACCGTATTCTCCTTGAGCTAAGGTCACACAGACCTCGTCCAATCACTCGTGGTAAGTCTTCAGGTGACTTCCAAACCTTCACAAACTCGGCCACTCGGCTATCCACAATTTACTCTTGGATGCTCTAGACCATGACGCCTAACCGTCTGGAAGAAGCACAGTCTTCAAAGGTAACAAGCGTCGGATCCACGCAGAATCAATCTCTTCAGTGATGCTCAATCACTTGGGGTTTGTAGGTGTTTGGGTTTGGGTTTTCCTCACTTGATGATTTTCGCTCAAAGTCTTCGGAGGATGGGATGCTCTCAATTGACAAGTGTCAGTTTCTCTCGGAGCAGCCAACCAACTAGTGGTTGTAGGGGGCGGCTATTTATAGCCTAGGGAGCAGCCCGTCATGATAAGACATAAATGCCCTTCAATGATATGACCGTTAGGTGGGTAGATATTTTGGGACAGCTGGCGCATAGCACAGCAACGATCAGAAATTTGAGTATCAAATTCCTCAGGGCTATCATGTTCCTCACTGTGTAGGCAATCCGCACTGGCGAATTCCTAACTCCTCAGTCAGAACAAATTCCTCAGAGATCAGAAGAACTTCGTCTCTGTCACTGAAGAATATGACTGAACTGTATGAGATTTCCAATGGCTTCACTCGAAGGGATTGGTAGGTGTAGGATTTTGAGTTGAGCATCACATGGAAATTTTTCCTTAGTATTTCCTCGACCCCTTTAACAGTACGGTGTTTCCTATGACTCAAGAAAGAGAAAATGAAACTACGAAAACAAAAGTTTTCACGCTTCATGTTCCTCAAATGAATACCAAGTCTTCAAGGTTACACCAATTTCTTCACTTTCAAAGTCTTCAGAAATTCTTCAGAAATCCAAAGTCTTCAGCCGAAGAACTTCATTTTTAAGGGTCGACTTTCACTGTAACTATCAAACTCCTCATAGACTTATAGACCTGTGTACACTCATAAACACATTAGTCCCTTAACCTATAAGTCTTCAATACACCAAAATCACTAAGGGGCACTAGATGCACTTACAAACGAGCAAATAGAGAGTTGGTCAAGAAAACTCGGTGGGACCGATTGCACATTTCGGTGAGACTGAAATAATTACAACATGCAACAGAGAGTTTGCAAGGCCATCTCGGTGAGACCAAGATCCCGATTGGTGAGACTGAATTGTCTAGGGTTTCTCGCAGTGGCTAGGTCAAATGAACTCGGTGGCTCCGGATAGATCAAATCGGTGGGGCCGAGTTTCACTTTTAGGTTTTGGACATATGTGGAAATAGAAAATGGCTTAGGGTTTTTGAGCAATATCACTAAACACTTTGAGCAAGTAGACCATTAGCAACACCTCAACCCCTTTTAATAGTATTGGCTTTCCTATGGACTCAATGTGATCATGGATCACTAAAATGAAAATGAAGAGTCTTGAGCCTTTGCCAATCTTTGTCCTTAGCATCTTGAGATGTCCACGTCTCTAGTCCATGGCTTGACAATCATTGAACTTTCTGAAATGTTTAACTTGAATGGATATTAATTCAATGAGTTATATGTTGTTATGAACTATCAAAACCATCTGGGGATTAGTTACACTTTCAATGTCCAGGATTTTTCTTTGCATGTGTAGTACAAGACCTCTTATTCATGTGAACTGCTGATTTTGGTGCTTGGTTGTCTGGCTCCCACGCGTCGGGTACGACCGTTCAGCCTGGTATGTAATTGTCACGACCTTGTGGAGTCGTCGAGGCTGTTCGTATACATCTGGGCTGACAGCCACTTGATGCTGGATAAGATAATCACTTTCGCTGACACCAACAGTTTCTGAGGTCAGAAAGTCCTTGCTTATTCGACGAAGACCATTGGGCGAAGCTACCGCGCACTACCCTTGTCGGACCCCACCGGTTAAAAAAGGTAACACAGATAACGTCGACGATGGTAGGACTCCGAGTAGGAAATGGCCCATCGCATCCGGAAGAGACTTAACGATGTACAATGGCTTGCGGGGCCAAGCCACGCGCTACTGGCTAAGGACTGTTAGGGCAAGAGTCCAGATAGGCAAACACCTTCCTCATCATAGCAAGACCAACGGGTGAATATGCCATGAATTGCCGTTGGTTTCATGCTAGTAATATGTTTTGTAGTGTCATTGATAGACAACTTGAAGAGCTTATTAACAGGTTTGCTGAGGAAAACGCGGAGCTACTTAGATGCATGCCATCATCCCGTCCAGCCAAGTCATTTCTTACTTTTAACACTCTATATATTTCAAAATTTGAGTACACGGTCTTTAATTCCTGCTTCGCCTCTGTTTGAGGCAGCATCGAGGTAAGCTCACAGCGCATCGTGGATGGGTGCAGAAAAAAATAGGCTTCGGCACCACAAAGTTTTTGAATGTATTTCTATTTTTCTGTAATGATGTGTTTGCAATGACTTTTTAGACTTTTTAGGCCTTTTTAAAAATTAATCCAAACAGTACGGACACGTGGACCTTACCGGAACCAACTCTCTCGCGCCGAAGACAGGCGGGATGATCGTTGTCAGCGAGGGCAGGGCACACCTTGCATGAGAAAATCCGACGACAACCCCCAGGCCCTGGTCTCGCGACGCGCGACACGATCAAAAGCCGGAGGAAACCCGCAGGCAGCGGCAGCGGCAGCGGCGCCCCATTTCATTAACACTTTGCCCGAGGCTGCGAGAGCAGCGGCGCTGCGGGGCCGCAGTGCTTCACGCCTGCGGCTGCGCGCATCCAGCGTCAACGCCCGTTGAAGCCTCCCCCCTTCTCGCGCTTGGTTATTCGAAAGCCGTGACCAACCAGGGAGACGAGCGAGGAACAGGGGATTGATTGGCATGGGCGCGCTGCCAGCCAGCCAGCCTGACCGACGGGCGCACGGCGCTCCGGTAGATGCGGTGGCCGCCTGCATGCGCCGCCCGACGGTGCAGAACCCCGGGCGGCTTCAAAATTTATTTACAGTTGGGGCGCGCGCGGAGGGGACAACGAGACGCGCGCAGGAGGAGGAGGAGGCAGGGCAGGCAAATAAATGGAAGGGCAGGGAGAGCGCATCCATCCATCAATCGAAAGCCGGACGAACGGACTGCGCGGCGTCAGCGCGAGAACCCAGGCGGCAGGCCCGGGCTGAATTCCGGGAGTACGGACTGCAGACGGAGTGGGCCCCGCGTGGACACGTTACATTTTCCAGACCCAGCACCAGCACCAATAATTTGCCCTCGGCTATGCCGACCTAGTAGCAAAGTGGAGTGTTAAAAGAAACAGTACTCTCTTTCAGTTTACAAGTCCTGCGCGTATATCTAGATTGCCAATTTTATCATTCTAACATAAACTATATAACACAAAAATTATACCTAATACCTTCTACCCTGCACCAAAGAATAGGCCTCAACACTTTGAGCGTGAAATCCAGCTTCTGTGCTATCGCCTCCTACGCGAACAGCTTTCGAGTTTTAAAAATAAAACATCTGAAGTTTATATTGGTATATTTTTTGTAATATATAACTTTTATTAGGTTGGTCAAATTAACGACCTAGGAATACGCGCACGCCCTGTAAACTGAGAAAGAGGGAGTAGCAAAGTGGCACCGCAACCATTGCTACTACCACGACATGTGACGCTAGTGCTATCCCCTAACCCTAACGTGCTGCCAAATCACCAGCAAACTACAAACAAAATGCTAAGAGAAAATTTAGGAAAAGTCTACCAACATCTAAACCTATGATATTCCAAGTGTAAATTTGAAGTACACCTCATGAAAAAATTGGACCAACCCTGTGTATGAATCAATATTGCGTCGAACACCTGAAAGATGATCAACGGGTGATCCATGAAGTTAAGAGCAAGTCTAATAAGATACAGTCAACGGACTACCAAAATTAAACTATTTTTTTGCTGAGTTAGATGAGATATAGTGATATAAAAGGCTTTATATTACTTTACAAAGTGAGTACTGCAAGGGAAACGACACATAATCATGCCTGGGGATGTAATCGTGTTTGATGATTCTCGTTAACAAATATTGTCTCTCTCTACTTTTTACAATGATCTAATAGGGTATATTGTAACATTTCTCAAGTCATGTGTTAAAAAAAATTGCATGTCAATTTGGCCCTTGCTTTATAGATTGCACATTTCTTATGAGTCCAGCTTGTAGCTAATGTAGAGTATTTTTTAGGCAAAGCTAATTTATAGGTGCCTCGGCGTGCCAAGCATATATGCCCACTTGGAACACATGAATATAAAAAACACATGAATTAAGGAAATAAGAATACTTCAAATTGTTGTTTGGATGCCACACGGTAAGAACACAAAGATTCTAGACAAAAATAAAATAAGAAATACAAGGTGTAAATAACTTTTTTTGTCTTCTTCGCCAATACTTATATGGACTGCACTATTTCACATGTATTTCATAGGAAACTTGGCGTATCATTCCTTTGCTCCAATGTAAATTTTCCTTTAGGAATTCAATCCTCCGAAATTGTTGGAGTCTAATCGGGAGAGAACGTGCGCTCCGTGGTTTCCCTGGTGAGAACGATTGTTCTGTCTAGAAGGCTCATTCGTCAACGACACTATTAGAGGGCGTTCCCTAAAAAAACCACTCACAAAAGGAACGTTTCAGAATTTTCCATGCTATTGAGCCTACAGCGGAAATATTTTTCATGCTAAGAACAAAAAGAAAATTCCATGCAATAATAAAAATAATTTTCATACTACAACAGAGAGGTAAGATCTTTTTCACGAGCCCTCCTCTCGAACCCTCTCGTGTCGCTCCCCCGCGAGCGACCGAGGGGGCAACCCTAGCCGCCGGTGCCTCAGGTCCCCCCGCCCCTCTTCTCCCCTCGTCGCCACCGGTCCACGCCGCCGGGCAAAGCCCGCTAGATGCTGGCGCGGCGGGGCCCCATCTCCTCCTCGCGCGAGGGCTCGGCGTGGGCGGGCGTCCTCGGGCGGCGGCGTCGCGTTCATCCAGGGCGCGACGGCGTGCGGGCAGGTCCGGCAGCGGTGCTGCGGTGCCTCGTCCTGCGCGTGGAGGGCCGGACAAAGGGGGGCGCTGCGGGATCACCCGGAGGCGTGCGACTCCGGTATTGGATCCGCGAGCAGCACGTAGGGCGGCGTCCCTTGCCTATGCGGCGGCGGCCATATCCATGGCCGGCATGGTGCTCTTCCCCTCGGTGGAGTCTATGCCAGGAGATGGGCGACGGAAGCCGCCGCCCCGGCGTGGCAACCGGTGGCGCGTGGAGGAGCGGTGAGGGGCGGCTGGAGGCTCCCTGTCGGCGTGCTGACGGCGGCTTTGGTCTTCACGGTGAAGCTCCGTTCGGTTCCAGTCAGCTGCGAGATCGGGGGCCATGATTTTCGGTGAAAATCGAGCCGACTACGGTCATGGCGGACGATGGCGGCGTCTATGACATCGTTCCCTTCTTGAGGCATCGTTGTTGTAGGTCATGGCGCCCCACTCGTGATGCTCCGGGGAAAACCCTAGATATTGGTCTACCGGATCGGACGATGATGGCACCTTTGATGTCGTTGTCCCTCCTGGGGGCATCGTTTTGGAGCACGTGCTGGCCGGAGGGGACAAGAGGAGGAGCGGTGTTACATCTACCACAAGGCCGACGGCGGACCCCGGCGGCATGGCGCCGCGGAGGTTCGGCGATGGGCACGTATTGGGGATGGACTCGCGCAGGAGGAGGAAGCTGTCTGGCGTCATGGTGGCGTTGATGGCAGAGAGGCCTCGCAAGGTCGGTGCATCATTCTGCTCTGAGGATGGACCGAGCGAAGATGGAGATGACGGCCCTTGCAGCGTGCGGTGCTCACTGGGAGTGTGACAGACCGGTGTGGGACCCAATCCAGGTAGTGGCTTGGATGGGACACCCGGCTTTAGATGTTAGGCTTTGGTGCGATGTCCGTTTGGTATTAGGCCCGGACTTTCGGCATGCCTTCAGGCTTATTGATGTATACAAGATGGTGACTTCAGGCTTATTGATGTATCACTTTGTATAGTTTTTGTAAATAATTAATAATATGGCTACATGCATCGTCCAGATGCAGAGGCCGGGGTACATCCTCCTTTTCTAAAGAAAAATACTACAACAAAAGAAAATTGACATGTGTTTCCGGAGTTTGCCATGTCGCAACAAAGAGAATTGCAAGGCTATAGAAAGGTTGCATACAAGCAAATGTCTTCGTACAATCAACAAAGTGATACATCAATGTTTTCAAAATAGGCCTACTTGTCTCGTCGGAGCACGACCTGCGTCTTATGAAATTGTTGTTGGGAGTGGCACGCGCAACACTAGAGTGCTGCCACTTTTTGCATCCCACAACCCACGACTAGTTCAAGTCGTTGAAGGTCCCTTGGATTCTGAATCTGGACCTTTCATTTTTTACGAAGAAATTTTCAATTTATTCATCAAATATCATGATAGTATAAAGTACACAAAAAATATTATAAATTGCATCTATGTCCGTAGATCCCAGCGACGACTACAAACACTGATACGAGCCGAAGGCACGCCTTCGTCATCACCCATCCCTCGTGAGAACCCGGCGAACCTTGTAGTAGTAGACCTTCCTAGCTGTCCTGAGAAAAAATTACACAAAAGATTCAATCCATGCTGTATGGGCAGTGGAGAGCTTCAAAATCCGACCATGACGCGAGGAGGAAGAAAGCAAAAGTTTCCATCCACGCTGACGATGGGGTTTAGAGCGAGCGAGCTCCGAACAAGGCTACTTGGACGCTACAGTTTCGTTTCGGAGCAAGATTTATAAATTTTGACGATCGCACGACGACTCTACTGCAGTGACGTTTTGTGGTGCTGATAGTCGTGCTGCCGGCGGTTTATTATTACGGCGATCGGGCCACGTAGTACGGCACATCCGCCAGAGCCGCTCTTAAACCACGAATTCAGTGTGATATGCAGTGAAAACCTAGTGAGCCTGTATTTGGCCAGACGGACGGACGAGCGTGCCGCGCGTTCTTCCGTTTCTCCGGCGCGTCGGTCCGGTCTCAGTCTCACGTGATCGCGCCAGATCCGCGTATCACGCCCTCGTGTCCTTGTGCTCGCTCGTACACAAATTTAACCTATACGAAATCAAATCATAGAATGAACTATCCATGAAATTAGTTTACGCGGCTAACCTTTACGAGCAGCCGAGTAATGAGGCTAGATGCTACCGCCATGCCATGGAGGCCTAGCTAGCCCTAGGCAGCAGCAGCAGAAAAGAAAGACCCGGCGTATCATATCGCACCGCCCGCGGGAGCTGGTAAAAAGCCGTCGATCGCGTCGCGCCCAATACGAACCAACCAGCAATCAATCCCTGCGCCGCGGATCCATGGATCCAGCCCAGCGGCTACCGGCTATGGTAGAGTGTAGACTGACGCGCGGGCGTAGGCTGTGGCCGCTGCTGCTGCTTTTAACGCGGGGGCAGAGCTGCAAACGGCGGCAGCGGCAGAGCAGGAGGGGAGAAGAAGAAGGGAGCCGGGCGGGCGCGTCAGTGAAAGCTGCCAGGCCGCGCTGCGTGCCCGGTGCATGCGGCGCCCCCACAAGAAGTCTCGATCCCCCACTGGGCGCAGGCGCAGCGAGCGAAAGATGAGATCCCGTGGCCGATCACAGCCGGCGCGCAGAGGAATTTTTCAGCCGCAGACCCCACCCGCAGCCACTTCTTCACGCTGAAGCAGCGCAGCACCCGGCCGGCCCCTCTCTCCTTCTCTGCTTCTCTCCTATCATCACCAGCACACAGTATACACACGCTCTCTCCCTCTCACACTCCGTTGTCCCGCGGAAAGTAGAGGGATAAAGAACACAAGCGGCTAGCCCCTGTGTCCTGTAGACCGTAGGTGTATACACACACAGATACTCCAAAAGGGAGGAGGAGAGAGAGAAGGCTACCTAGCAAGCTATGCTAACCTAGGGTAGGCTCTAGAGACTAGAGAGAGGCTGGCTAGCTAGGGTAGCTAGGTGGTAGTAGGGTAGAGCCTTTTGTGTTTTCTTTTCTTTACTCTTGGATGCCCCTTCCTTCGCTGGGAAGAGAGATTCTTCTTTAAAGTGGAGAGGAGGGGTTTCCGGCCGTAGGCTCACTCAACTCAGCTGCTAGCCGCTACTCCTCAGAGGAGCATCTTCGTCTGCTCTTGCGCCTTTTCCGCTCGCTCGCTGCCTGCCTGCCTGCCTTTGGAGCTAAGCTTAGCCTAGGTAGGCGTAGCGGCTAGCTAGCCAGCCAGGGAGGGGAAGCTACTGCCCCCACCAGCAAGCGTGGCGTCGTCGGGGAGGCGCTTCCCATCGGTCTCCGCGGCCTACGCGGACTGGATCGCGTCGGCCGGCGGCGACGACCTCTCGCTCGGCTTCAATGCCGCTGGCGCGTCCGCCGCCGGCCTCTGGGCCCCCGCCTCGCGCCAGTCCGCCGCGCTCAACTACGGGATAGCGGCGGCTGCAGGTGATGTCGGCATGGTCGTCCTCGCCCCCGCCTCCTCCTTCCACCACCAGAGGGCCGCTGCTGCTGCCGCGGCGGCCGACGGCGCCGACCAAGGGTTCGCGCTCCTCTCCGCGGGCCAGTGCGGGCTCGCCGACCCTGGCGCTCCCAAGTCCGGCAGCGCCATCCAGTTCTGGCAGTCGCACTCGCAGCCCCCCACGACGCCGCCCGCAGCTGCCCCCGCCGACAAGAAGCAGGTCATCTCCGCGGTGGACTACGGCGGCGTCTCCTCCGGATCCGGCGGCTCCACCACGTGCAGCGACTGCGGCAACCAGGCGAAGAAGGACTGCCCCCACCAGCGATGCCGGACGTGCTGCAAGAGCCGCGGCTTCGACTGCACGACGCACGTCAGGAGCACCTGGATCCCGGCCGCCCGGCGCCGCGAGAAGCACCCGCTCGGCGGCGACCTTTCCCCTCCCGCCGCTCCTGCCACGGCGGCCACCAAGAAACCGCGGTTCCACTCCTCCCAGACCACCACCACCACCACCCCCTCTCGCACCTCCACCTCCAACGGCACCTCCTCGAGCCAACAAGGTGATCGACCAGCACAGACGCACGCACGCACATCCCAAGTCTAAGCACCCACAATTCAAGAAACTTGGACACTGATCACATCTTCTACCCCCATCCTCTGCAGACGCGCCGTTCAGGGACAGCCTGCCGCGGCACGTGCGCGCGCCGGCGGTGTTCCGGTGCGTGCGGGTGACCTCCGTCGACGACGGCGCGGACGAGTTCGCGTACCAGGCGGCGGTGAGCATCAACGGCCACATGTTCCGGGGGTTTCTCTACGACCAGGGCGCCGACAACGGCCGCGCCAGCAACGACGAGCCCAGCCACGCGCACGCGGCCGCCGTGCGTAGCATCTCCGACCTCCACCTCGGCAACGCCTCCGCCGTGCCGCCGGACATGTACAACACCGTCAGCGGGGCGCTCATTCTCGGCGGGATGGGCTATGGTAACACCATGAACTGAAAACTATTAGTGCTAGTAGCTAGTAAGCCTGGTGCAATAATTGTAGACATCCATCTTGTTACTACATGTCACCTCATTTCTTTCATCTCATCACCAGTAGTGGTACTACCCTGTCTTCCATTTTGCTGCTGCATGCTGTGTGCCTGTGCCACAGCTAACTTCCAGTCTTTTGTTAGTAGAAGTTGGAAAGAAAATGAAAAGAAAACCAGTCAGTATTTCCAAGGTAAACTTGCTGTACAACATACTACCATATGGCTTTTCTTATGTGGCTGATGCTGTTGTGTTACCATTTTTTTAATTTTGCATATGTTGGGAACTGCAAATCATATACACTTAAAATCACCATGTTCTGCGGGTCCTTCTTTGGAGTAATTCTTTTTAGACAAAACCTCATTTGTAGTAATCACTTGACGCCATGGAGAGGTTGATGGTAGTACTATTGTTAAATTTGGCAGCTGAAAAGTTTGACTCTTTGATGCTCTTCCTAATCCCCACGCTATCGACCACTTCACTTCATCCTCTTGCGTGCTATGGCTTCCGAATTGCCAGTCTTGTTTACCTTGTTCAGCTAGTACTAGCACGTATACTCTTATCTCTTTCCCAAATTTACGGGGTTGGTAGGAATAGAAAGACCATGGGTTGGATTCTTACTTGCTTTGTATGTGCTGTTAAGCATCTTATCCGTGCATTGGAACTTGTAGCGGGAAAAAGAGAGCCAATGTGCAATGCATGTGGTGATAAGAATTCTCTTGCCCTCTTAAAATAATATGCAGCTGATAGTAAATTACTTGGGTCACGATCATGGAAGCCAATAATGGTACAGTGCTCCATGCATTAGCCTTGGCCTGTTTGCTAGTCCTAGTAGCTGCTTGTTAACAATATGATGAAGGGACATCTTCTCTTAAACTTTTGTTGCGAGCCCCCATATTTATTCCCCCTGCTGCCGGATCCCAAATCCAGAATATACATGACCCCTTTGTTCCGTAATATAAGATGTTTTCCAAGCTAACATAATTTCCGATCAAGATTTTTCATATATATTCTGTCTGAGCAAGTACACATAGAGATATATTTCCAAGCTAACAAAGGGGTACACATAGAGATATATTCCCCCTGCTTGAGGACTAAGGAGTGGCCATATCTCAATCAACACAGAACTAAATCTGTCTGAGCAAGTACACATAGAGATATATTTCCGATCAAGATTTTTCATCCATTCCATACTTGTAAGAATCTCTAATTTTGATCAGATTATTCTTAGCAGCGAGAAATAACAAGACCATATTTTTATGATATTTGTTAGTTTCAGTCTGATTTTTTTTCTTCATTCCTAAGCAGGCCAAGTTATTACACAACAAAGTCATCTTGTGCTGCGGATCTATTGACTGTAAAACTTGCATAAAGAATTTTTCTGTAACTTAAGTTTTAGGAGTGCAAATTACAAATGATTTCTGAAAATGCACTATACCTAATTTTTCTTGCATGAGAAACCAACGATGTTTAGATCTGTATCGTAAGTTTGTAGATTTAAAGTACTTCTAGAATGTCTACTATGTATTGAAAAATATATCAGTTCGGTTCGTCTAAGATTGGCAGGTGATCATTGGATCAAAGGAAATAAATAGATAAAGAACCAGAGGGTTAATTTGGTGGCTATTTCCACCTTGTTGTGTCATGTCAAATGTGAGTTTGGTCGATTTGCTTGAGTCACCGCAACTTGAGGACGAAATTTATGCTGTGGTAGCTGGTCGAAGGGGTTGGGTAAGCCATCTTGTCATCAGCAAAGACGCTGTTATCTCATGTGTTGTTTCTATGGGGATCTTTTGGCCCATGCTGCCGTGCCTAACTTTCGGGAGCACGGCTACTGTGCAGGGCGCTTGTTTTATTCGATGTGGTAGAGTTGGTGTACCATCATCTCCATGCAGCGGCCTGCCATTTAATTTTATAGCTTGACCTTGACTTACTGCGCCATTGCTTTAACTTGTTCGATCTTTGCCAAGGCCTGGTAATTAATTAGTCTGATTCCTTTTTTTCGTACATTGTGTTTAAGAATGAAGTACTAGTATAAGGTCACAGGCTGATTATGCTCCTGTAATCTTGCCAAGTAATTTGGTTCTTGCTACTGTTTAATTTCCACCTTGATATTTAGTTTGTTGGAGACGACTTGACCAAACTGTGAATTTCAATATACTTATCTGCATAAGAAAGTTGTTATTCTTTGTACCATTCTTTTATTGCGGATCACTTATCAATGATTTCAGACGCTGCTTACGGTATTGATGAATATTCCAGTCCCAGAGCATCAGACAAATGAATAAAATGTATGGTGTTACTGAGTTTTAATATTTCAAACCTGGATATTATTTTTTGTGCTTCTTGCACAGGGTTTATGGTGAATAATTCATGTCCTAGTTAATCATTTTCTGGCAAGAGTCCTTGTTCCAAATATTGAGTGATATAACATTATAATTTTTCAGGTTAATTGTCTAAACTGCTATAAATATATATTTGGTACCACAATAAGGTTACGAAGATCATTATGTCATGTGTCATTTTTTATTCGTGAATTTTTTTCCATTAATTTGTTGGTTGTGTTTGACTTTTTTATGGGAGGTTGTGTTTGATTTTGAACTGAAGTTTTCTGAATGATAAGCAAATATCTGTTAAGTTAGCTTTGTTAAAAAGAAATCTCCAACCGCATTACTAAACTAACATTCTACTATACCACAAGGTAATTCATTGCCGTTTGCTTTTTCATCTAAGTGAGTAGACACAGATCCTTTAGCTTCTAACATAACGGCATCGTGTTTGTTCGATTTTCTCTGGAACCTATTTACATTTGAGATGTTGGTGCTCAGATAACATCCTGAATATTCGAAAGTTGTATAGCATTTTTTTGACTAGCTTTATTGTTTCATGCGCTTTTTAGTATAATCAAATTCTGAAATAGGCTTTCACCCCGCTTTATAGATAAATCAACCAAAGCCCATACGCCGAGTAGCACCACACCGACATAAAAAGTCTGCTAGGGCAACAACACAAGCAATCCCAAATAAAATATAAGAGAAAAGCAGAAGAAAAAAGACCACCAAGTGGCCACAACATCAGAGGGGTGCCGGAGACGCTAGTCGATGAATTGTGGATAATACTTCAATGTTGCTTTAAATCTAATTCCTTAAAGGCATGCCATGCTATTTCTCATCATGAATCAGCAACTTGCAATGAATAATTCCATGATATCTTTGTTTCCCTGCAAAAAATAAGATAATTTTTTGGTGACAGTTATTTTATTAGCTTGATTTAAGTCAAACATCACCCATAAACTTTCACATAAACAACACAGTGGAAATATGTTAAGATGAGCTTGTTTGTTTCTGCCAATAATATTGAACTATGTTATGGTCGTACTAAGGGCAGTCCTAGTCGAAAGTGCCCTTCTTAACTCGAGCTCAAATGAGCTCGGTGAACAGTAAAATCCAAAAACAATGAAAACAAAATTTAAAAAATCTGATTTTTTTTTGTTTGCAACAAACATTGAGAAAAGTTCCACATGCATGCAAAAATTCGTGATGAAATGACATTTTTGGAGTTGTGGGCAAAAAAATTGATATGTTCCCGAAACAGTCTCTTTTTTAGCATGGATTTTTGTTGTCCACACTTTCAAGCATGTGATTTCATCTTGAAATTTGCACGCATGTAAAACATTTCTTAATGTTTGTTGCAAAAAGTTTGATTTTAAAAAAAAATTGTTTTTTTTTTCTATTTTACTATTCATGTGAGCTCATTTGAGCTTGAGCATAGATAGTCCGCATCCCGGTCCTACTGTTTTTTTACTAATATATCTAATGGCATTAAATTGGAAGTTTAGATATAGTAGTCCCGGTGCACTACTCCCTTTGTCCAGGTTTATTAGGGCCCTTCGTATTTAGTGTCAAAGTTTGACATAAAGTTAACTAATAAAATATAAACTATATGTCATAATTTTTTTGTGATTGTAATCCTCTTTTGGATACAAATCCGATGATATATTTTTCTGTAGCATATAAATCATGAGTTGATATAATGGTCAAACTTTGACCTAAAATACAAGGGCCCCAATAAACCTAGATGAAGGATGTATATCTAAGTCTTGTGAAGTATCTAAAACAACCTCATTTAATGTCTTTTATGAGAGAAAAGTTGTGAGATGTCTTGAATTTGATGCTAGATCTACTATATCTAGATTAGGCCTCTTCGAAAGCACATGTGCTTAGATGTGAGCGTGACTAGTAGTACAACTAACTGCTCGCTATATGATGTTGTAATGCCATTTATAGTCATCACTTAGGCTAGCCATAGTGGGAGTAGCTTAGATAGTAACATAACGCATCTCAAGACATATATGCTTATGTGGCATGGAGTTAATGAGGAGAGAGGTGCTTGTGGTAACATAATATGTTACTGTAACATAACGCACCCCAATGCAAAATGAGTCTATAATAAAATAAATGAAGGCTTGCATGACACTGCATTTATGTTACTACCCACTATGATGGTAGTAACATATGCATGTTACTAGTCTAAGTTACTACCCACTATGACTAGCCTTATAGTCACTTATACAACAATGTTGGCTATAAGACTAGCCATAGCGGAGACTAATTTACACTAGTAACATACACGTTACCCTAGGCTATGTTACTACCTACGTAGTGGGTACTAACATATGTGTGGTGTCATGCAAAGTTTAACTTATTAGGTTATAGACTCATATTGTCTTGAGATATGTGATGTTACGGTAACTAGCTAAGTTACCCAATTTACCTCTCTCCTCATTAACTCATTGTCACATAGAAAAATTTGCTAAGTTGGACCCCATGTTACTTTTGAAGTTAGTCCCACTATGGCCAGTCTAAGACTAGGACTTTTTTCCCACATTTTCTCTATCTCTTTATTATGTATCTGCCTAGGAGCACACATATAGATAGACTTTTGCATGAGAACCCACTTCCTTAACTTTTTCATGTCTCTACTCCACATAGGAAAAATTGCAATGTAAGCAGTCTATAAGCCTGCTATTCTGCTTTGAAGTGCTAAGCGCATTAAAAAGTTTAACAACTAAAGTCCCTAATGCATACATGAAAGTGCGTTATATCGACTAGAGGGGGGGTGGTGAATAGGCGATTTTTACAAATTCGTCACTGAGGAAATTCAACTTGAGGAATTTTCTAAGCAACGAACTACAAGCAGCGGAATAAGTACTCAGGTGCATGCATAAAGATGTAGCATAGTCATCATGATGAAATAAAACATACATAGAGCACATGTAGCGTGTAAACAGGATAAGCAGGCTGAAGACAAAGTGACTGAAGAATTAGGATTGAGTAAACTGAGAAAGTCTTCAGTCAAAGTCTTCAAACAGTAACGATCAAGTTCATCAACACATGAATGAGGAAATGAAAGGGTTGAGGAAATAGAACCAGTAGCTTGATGAAGACGATGATTTGGTAGACCAACTCCAACTGCTGTGACAGTTGTACGTCTGGTTGGAGCGGGTAGGTATTTAAACCTGAGAACACACAATCCTCACCGTATTCTCCTTGAGCTAAGGTCACACAGACCTCGCCCAAACACTCATGGTAAGTCTTTAGGTGACTTCCAAACCTTCGCAGACTCGGTCACTCGGCGATCCACAATTCCTCTTGGATGCTCTAGACCATGACGCCTAACTGTTGGAGGATGGACAGTCCTCAAAGGTAACTAGAGCAGTTCCACACAGGAACAATCTCTTCAGTGATGCTCAATCACTTTGGGTTGTAGGTGTTTGGGTTTGGGTTTTCCTCACTTGATGATTTTCGCTCAAAGTCCTCGGAGGATGGGATGCTCTCAATGACAAGTGTCAGTTTCTCTCGGAGCAGCCAAACAACTAGTGGTTGTAGGGGGCGGCTATTTATAGCCTAGGAGCAGCCCAACATGATAAGACATAAATGCCCTTCAATGATATGACCGTTAGGTGGGTAGGATATTGTGGGACAGCTGGCACATAGCACAGCAACGGTCGAAAACTTGAGCTCTGAAATTCCTCAGGGCTATCATGTTCCTCACTTGTAGGCAATCCGTACCGGCGAATTCCTAACTCCTCAGTCGGAACAAATTCCTCAGAGAGCAGAAGATCTTCTTCTCTGTCACTGAAGAAATTGACTGAACTATATCAGATTTCCAATGGCTTCACTCGAAAGGATTGGGTATGTGTATGCTTTGAGATGAGCATCACTTAGAAGATGTTTCCTTAGTTTTACCTCGATCCCCTTTAACAGTACGGTGTTTCCTATGACTCAAGAAAGAGAAAGTGAAACTACGAAAACAAAAGTCTTCATGCTTCATAATCCTCACATCAATATCAAAGTCTTCAAGGTCACACCAATTTCCTCATTTTCAAAGTCTTCAACTAAAGACATTCATTTTTAGGGGTCGACTTTGTTTGTAAATATCAAACTCCTCATAGACTTCTAGAGCATGTGTACACTCACAAACACATTAGTCCCTTAACCTATAAGTCTTCAATACACCAAAATCACTACGGGGCACTAGATGGACTTATAATCTCCCCCTTTTTGGTGATCGATGACAAATAGGTTAAGTTTTCAACGGGGATAAACATATGAAGTGTAAATACTGATATTGAGGAATTTGATTGCAAGATATAGAAGAACTCCCCTGAAGATGTGCATATTTGAGGAATTTGCTTTGGATTGCAAATGCACATTGTAGAGTAATATCATGGAGATCTCCCGCTATATCTTGTAATTCATACACGCATTTAACATATGATATGAAGAATTTGAAATGCATGATGAAGTATGGTGTCTGATGAAATTCAGCATGCGTGCATTAAGGTACTTGAGGAAATAAGCATGCAGAAAGCAGTTCAAAAAGTGTCAGACCACCATCGGAGTTAAGTTTACAACTCATCAGAGCAAACACCTCAGAAGAGTAAGAGTTGTAACTTAAAGAAAAAAAGCCCATATATAAGACCTGCTTGAAGAGTAACTCAAATTTCTCCCCCTTTGTCATTGAATGACCAAAAGGGACAAAAAATGAGGACTAACGCCCCTGAAGAATATCATCATGATGTCGATGGAGGATCGCCAGCGTTGTTGGGGTCGTCCGTTGAGGTAGGGCCTGCCGCCGTGTCGTTCAAATCTTCAGCTTGATCCGTCTCGCGCGATGAAGAATATGAACTGGTAACCAGCAGAGGAACTTTGACCTTCTTGAATTTCTTTGAAGGAGGCTGAGACCAGTCAAAGTCCTATTGAAATCCCATCTGCTTAAGATCTTCATCACCATAAAGGTGAGACAGAATAGCCCAAGTGCGGTCGAAGACTTCATGCAGGTAGTAGGGATTCTTCTTCACAGTGTTTTGCGTAATAGTCATATTCTGAAGAATTGAGCTAAATTGACGTTTGACCCACTTGTGATTGCGATTGACCTTCTGATGAAGACTTAAGAGATGCTCACGATCAGTCATCACTCGTGGAGAAGTGGCTTGAGGAATAGGCTTGGAAGCTTTTGCGGCAGAGTCTTGGGTTGCAGAGTCATCATTGGTGGAATAAGATGCAGCTTTGCGAAACTGACCATCCAATGGACGAGTGCCTTCATCAATTACAGCAGCTTTGCCTTTCTCACCAGCTGAGGAAATAGTCCTTTTGACGACTTCAATAGGAGGCAAATAGCTGAGATGGTTCTGACAATCTGCCTTGTAATGAATTAAAGACCTTGATCTGATGAATTTCATGATTCGGGGAGCATAATGCTTCAACTCAAAAGGTGACAGAGCAACATTAGCCAAATTCCTCATGAAGAAATCATGGTAGTTGATGGGAATGCCATATTTGATGTTGAACATCAGATTCTTCATGATGCCAACAACCTCTTCTTCTTCAGAGTTGTGGCCTTTGATTAGACTGAGGGTTTTGGTCAGAATGCGGTAGATTGTCCTTGGCACATATAGCAATTCCTTCACGAGGAATGTGGTTCTTGGAGCTTGGCCTGGCTTCAAAGGCTTGATACATCTCCAATGTAACTATAATTTTTGATTGTTCCATGCTATTATATTATCCATCTAGGATGTTTTATATGAATTTATATGCTATTTTATATGATTTTTGGGACTAACCTATTAACCTAGAGCCCAGTGCCAGTATATGTTTTTTCCTTGTTTTTGAGTTTTACAGAAAAGGAATACCAAACGGAGTCCAATTGACCTGCCAATTTTTGACGATTTTTTATGGACCAAAAGAAGCCCCCGGAGTAAAAGAGTTGGGACAGAAGAGTCCCGGGCCGTCCACGAGGGTGGGGGCGCGCCCTACCCCCTGCTACCTCTTGAGCACTGCGTTGGTTTTCCCTTGAAGAGGAAAGGGTGATGCAGTAAAGCAGCGTAAGTATTTCCCTCAGTTTTTGAGAACCAAGGTATCAATCCAGTAGGAGGCCACGCATGAGTCCCTCGCACCTACACAAACAAATAAATCCTCGCAACCAACGCAATAAAGGGGTTGTCAATCCCTTCACGGTCACTTACGAGAGTGAGATCTGATAGATATGATAAGATAATATTTTTGGTATTTTTATGATAAAGATGCAAGGTAAAATAAAAGGCAATAAAAATAGCTAAGTGTTAGAAGATTAATATGATGAAACATAGACCCGGGGGCCATAGGTTTCACTAGTGGCTTCTCTCGAGAGCATAAGTATTATGGTGGGTGAACAAATTACTGTTGAGCAATTGACAGAATTGAGCATAGTTATGAGAATATCTAGGTATGATCATGTATATAGGCATCACGTCCGCGACAAGTAGACCGACTCCTGCCTGCATCTACTACTATTACTCCACACATCGACCGCTATCCAGCATGCATCTAGAGTATTAAGTTCATAAGAACAGAGTAACGATTTAAGTAAGATGACATGATGTAGAGGGATAAACTCATGCAATATGATATAAACCCCATCTTGTTATCCTCGATGGCAACAATACAATACGTGCCTTGCTGCCCCTACTGTCACTGGGAAAGGACACCGCAAGATTGAACCCAAAGCTAAGCACTTCTCCCATTGCAAGAAAGATCAATCTAGTAGGCCAAACCAAACTGATAATTCGAAGAGACTTGCAAAGATAACCAATCATACATAAAAGAATTCAGAGAAGATTCAAATATTGTTCATAGATAAACTTGATCATAAACCCACAATTCATCAGTCTCAACAAACACACCGCAAAAGAAGATTACATCGAATAGATCTCCACGAGAATCGTGGAGAACTTTGTATTGAGATCCAAAGAGAGAGAAGAAGCCATCTAGCTAATAACTATGGACCCGAAGGTCTGAGGTAAACTACTCACACATCATCAGAGAGGCTATGGTGTTGATGTAGAAGCCCTCCATGATCGATGCCTCCTCCGGCGGAGCTCCGGAAAAGGCCCCAAGATGGGATCTCACGGGTACAGAAGGTTGCGGCGGTGGAATTAGGTTTTTGGCTCTGTATCTGGTAGTTTGGGGGTACGTAGGTATATATAGGAGGAAGAAGTACGTCGGTGGAGCAACATGGGCCCCACGAGGGTGGAGGGCGCGCCCAGGGGGTAGGCGCGCCCCCCTACCTCGTGCCTTCCTGGTTGATGTCTTGACGCAGGGTCCAAGTCCTCTGGATCATGTTTGTTCCGAAAATCACGTTCCCGAAGGTTTCATTCCGTTTGGACTCCGTTTGATATTCTTTTTCTGCGAAACTCTGAAATAGGCAAAAAACAGCAATTCTGGGCTGGGCCTCCGGTTAATAGGTTAGTCCCAAAAATAATATAAAAGTGTATAATAAAGCCCATTAATGTCCAAAACAAAATATAATATAGCATGGAACAATCAAAAATTATAGATATGTTGGAGACGTATCGAGCATCCCCAAGCTTAATTCCTGCTCGTCCTCGAGTAGGTAAATGATAAAAACAGAATTTTTGATGTGGAATGCTACTTGGCATAACTTCAATGTAATTCTCTTAATTGTGGTATGAATATTCAGATCCGAAATATTCAAGATAAAGGTTTAATATTGACATAAAAGTAATAATACTTCAAGCATACTAACTAAGCAATTATGTCCTCTCAAAATAACATGGCCAAAGAAAGTTCATCCCTACAAAATCATATAGTTTAGTCATGCTCCATTTTCGTCACACAAGAATGATCTCATCATGCACAATCCCGATGACAAGCCAAGCAATTGTTTCGTACTTTAGTAATTTCAAACTTTTCCAACCTTCACGCAATACATGAGCCTGAGCCATGGATATAGCACTATGGGTGGAATAGAATATAATGATGGGGGTTATGTGGAGAAGACAAAAAAAAGAGAAAGTCTCACATCAACGCGGCTAATCAATGAGCTATGGAGATGCCCATCGATTGATGTTAATTCAAGGAGTAGGGATTGCCATGCAACGGATGCACTAGAGCTATAAATGCATGAAAGCTCAACAAAAGAAACTAAGTGGGTGTGCATCCAACTTGCTTGCTCACGAAGACCTAGGGCATTTGAGGAAGCCCATTGTTGGAATATACAAGCCACGTTCTGTAATGATAAATTCCCACTAGTATATGAAAGTGACAAAACAAGAGACTCTCTATCATGAAGATCATGGTGCTACTTTGAAGCACAAGTGTGGAAAAAGGATAGTAGCATTGTCCCTCTTTTTTTTGGGCCTTCCTTTTTTTTATTTGGCCTTTCTCTTTTTTTATTGGGACAATGCTCTATGAATGATGATCATCACACTTCTATTTATTTACAACTCAGTGATTACAACTCGATACTCGAACAAAGTATGACTCTACATGAATGCCTCCGGCGGTATACCGGGATAGCAATGAATCAAGAGTGACATGTATGAAAAATTATGAACGGTGGCTTTGCCACAAATACGATGTCAACTACATGATCATGCAAAGCAATATGAAAATGATGAACGTGTCATGATAAACGAAACGGTGGAAAGTTGCATGGCAATATATCTCGGAATGGCTATGGAAATTCCATAATAGGTAGGTATGGTGGCTGTTTTGAGGAGGATATAAGGAGGTTTATGTGTGAAAGAGCGTATCATATCACGGGGTTTGGATGCACCAGCGAAGTTTGCACCAACTCTCAATGTGAGAAAGGGCAATGCACGGTACCGAAGAGGCTAGCAATGATGGAAGGGTAAGAGTGCGTATAATCCATGGACTCAACATTAGTCATAAAGAACTCACATACTTATTGCAAAAATCTACAAGTCATTAAAAACCAAGCACTACGCGCATGCTCCTAGGGGGATAGATTGGTAGGAAAAGACCATCGCTCGTCCCCGACCGCCACTCATAAGGAGGACAATCAAAGAACACCTCATGTTTCAAATTTGTTACATAACGTTTACCATACGTGCATGCTACGGGACTTGCAAACTTCAACACAAGTATTTCTCAAATTCACAACTACTCAACTAGCACAACTTTAATATCACTACCTCCATATCTCAAAACAATCATCAAGCATCAAACTTCTCTTAGCATTCAGCACACTCATAAGAAAGTTTTTTACTAGTCTTGAATACCTAACATATTAGGATTAATTTCCCAATTTAAGAAAATTACCATGCTGTTTAAGACTCTCAAAATAATATAAGTGAAGCATGAGAGAATAATAGTTTCTATAAAACAAAACCACCGCCATGCTCTAAAAGATATAAGTGAAGCACTAGAGCAAAAACTATATAGCTCAAAAGATATAAGTGAAGCGCATAGAGTATTCTAATAAATTCCGAATCATGTGTGTCTCTCTCAAAAGGTGTGTACAGAAAGATGATTGTGGTAAACTAAAAAGCAAAGACTCAAATCATACAAGACGCTCCAAGCAAAACACATATCATGTGGTGAATAAAAATATAGCTCCAAGTAAAGTTACCGATGGAAGTAGACGAAAGAGGGGATGCCTTCCGGGGCATCCCCAAGCTTTGGCTTTTTGGTGTCCTTAGATTATCTTGGGGTGCCATGGGCATCCCCAAGCTTAGGCTCTTGCCACTCCTTGTTCCATAATCCATCAAATCTTTTACCCAAAACTTGAAAACTTCACAACACAAAACTTAACAGAAAATCTCGTGAGCTCCGTTAGCGAAAGAAAACAAAAGACCACTTCAAGGTACTGTAATGAACTCATTCTTTATTTATGTTGGTGTTAAACCTACTGTATTCCAACTTCTATATGGTTTATAAACTATTTTACTAGCCATAGATTCATCAAAATAAGCAAACAACACACGAAAAACAGAATCTGTCAAAAACAGAACAGTCTGTAGTAATCTGTAACTAACGCAAACTTCTAGAACTCCAAAAATTCAGCCAAAATAGGACGACCTAGATAATTTGTTTATTGATCAGAATCAATTGGAATCAATATTTTATCACGTTCTGGTGTTTTTTAACAATTATTTTCGTGAACAGAAAGTTTCTGGAATTTTCAGCAAGATCAAATAACTATCATCCAAGAAGATCCTATAGGTTAAACTTGGCACAAACACTAATTAAAACATAAAAACACATCTAACCATAGGCTAGATCAAATATTTATTCCTAAACATAAGCAAAAAGCAAAAAATAAAAATAACATTGGGTTGCCTCCCAACAAGCGCTATCGTTTAACGCCCCTAGCTGGGCATAAAAGCAAGGATAGATCTAGGTATTGCCATCTTTGGCTTTCAATTTTTTAGCGGAATCATGCTCGAATCCGGGAGGTTCTTTACGTTTCCCTTCATATTCAGAAATTTTTAGATCTAAAGAATCCAACCGCTTATTGCAAAGGGTAATCAACATATTCATGCGGTGAATATTTCCGCTAACGCTCTTAAGAGGTTCAAGAGACTTTTGTAAGATCTTAGTTACTTCGCAAATCCTTTCAAAAACTTGTGTCTCTTCCTGGGTATGTTGTGGCCCCATCCGTTGAGGTAGTGTTCCCACTACACCCTGTATGATCTCATGCGCAACACTGGGATCAATTTCAATAAAATTTCCTTTGGCAACACAATCCAAGAGTTGTCTATGGGACATATTTAGTCCAACGTAAAAACTGCGAAGCAAAATTCTAAAACTCCCCTCTAAGGTGCAAGTACGATAAGATTCCATCATCCTATACCAAGCATCTTTTAAATTTTCTCCTTGTCTTTGTTTAAATTGAAGAACTTCAAACTCAGGGGACAAAGGAGCAGATAGGGGACTAGCCATAACGACAAACAAGCGAAAAAGAGGCAAACAAAAAAGAGAGGGCGAATAAAACGGCAAGGGTGAAGTGGGGGAGAGGAAAACAAGAGGTAAATGGCAAATAACGTAATGCGGGAGATAAGGGTTTGTGATGGGTACTTGCTATGTTGACTTTTGGGTAGACTCCCCGGCAACGGCGCCAGAAATGGCTCGTTGTCGGGAGTCAAATCTTGACTTGACTTGGTGTAGGCCTCCCCGGCAACGGTGCCAGAAATCCTTCTTGCTACCTCCTGAGCACTACATTGGTTTTCCCTTGAAGAGGAAAGGGTGATGCAGTAAAGCAGCGTAAGTATTTCCCTCAGTTTTTGAGAACCAAGATATCAATCCAGTAGGAGGCCACGCACCTACACAAACAAATAAATCCTCGCAACCAACACAATAAAGGGGTTGTCAATCCCTTCACGGTCATTTACGAGAGTGAGATCTAATAGATATGATAAGATAATATTTTTGGTATTTTTATGATAAAGATGCAAGGTAAAATAAAAGGCAATAAAAATAGCTAAGTGTTGGAAGATTAATATGATGAAAGATAGACCCGGGGGCCATAGGTTTCACTAGTGGCTTCTCTCGAGAGCATAAGTATTACGGTGGGTGAACAAATTACTGTTGAGCAATTGACAGAATTGAGCATAGTTATGAGAATATCTAGGTATGATCATGTATATAGGCATCACGTCCGCCACAAGTAGACCGACTCCTGCCTGCATCTACTACTATTACTCCACACATCGACCGCTATCCAACATGCATCTAGAGTATTAAGTTCATAAGAACAGAGTAACGCTTTAAGTAAGATGACATGATGTAGAGGGATAAACTCATGCAATATGATATAAACCCCATCTTGTTATCCTCGATGGCAACAATACAATACGTGCCTTGCTGCCCCTATTGTCACTGGGAAATGACACTGCAAGATTGAACCCAAAGCTAAGCACTTCTCCCATTGCAAGAAAGATCAATCTAGTAGGCCAAACCAAACTGATAATTCGAAGAGACTTGCAAAGATAACCAATCATACATAAAAGAATTCAGAGAAGATTCAAATATTGTTCATAGATAAACTTGATTATAAACCCACAATTCATCGGTCTCAACAAACACACCGCAAAAGAAGATTACATCGAATAGATCTCCACGAGAATCATGGAGATCTTTGTATTGAGATCCAAAGAGAGAGAAGAAGCTATCTAGCTAATAACTATGGACCCGAAGGTCTGAGGTAAACTACTCACACATCATCGAAGAGGCTATGGTGTTGATGTAGAAGCCCTCCGTGATCGATGCCCCCTCCGGCGGAGCTCCGGAAAAGGCCCCAAGATGGGATCTCAGGGCTACGGAAGGTTGCGGCGGTGGAATTAGGTTTTTGGCTCCGTATCTGGTAGTTTGGGGGTACGTAGGTATATATAGGAGGAAGAAGTACGTCGGTGGAGCAACATGGGCCCCACGAGGGTGGAGGGCGCGCCCAGGGGGGTAGGCGCGCCCCCTACCTCGTGCCTTCCTGGTTGATGTCTTGACGTAGGGTCCAAGTCCTCTGGATCATGTTTGTTCCGAAAATCACGTTCCCGAAGGTTTCATTCCGTTTGGACTCCGTTTGATATTCTTCTTCTGCGAAACTCTGAAATAGGCAAAAAACAACAATTCTGGGCTGGGCCTCTGGTTAATAGGTTAGTCCCAAAAATAATATAAAAGTGTATAATAAAGCCCATTAATGTCCAAAACAGAATATAATATAGCATGGAACTATAAAAAATTATTGATACGTTGGAGACGTATCACCCCCTGGGCGCCCCCTACCTCGTGGACGACTCGGAGACCCCCCTGAGGTGAGACCTACGCCAAAAATTTCTATAAATACAGAAACCTCCAGAACATAACCTAGATTGGGAGTTCCGCTGCTGCAAGCCTGTGTAGCCACCAAAAACCAATCGGGACCCTGTTCCGGCACCCTGCCGGAGGGGGGATCCCTCACCGGTGGCCATCTTCATCATCTCGGCGCTCTCCATGACGAGGACGGAGTAGTTCACGCTCGGGGTTGAGGGTATGTACCAGTAGCTATGTGTTTGATCTCTCTCTCTCTCTCTCGTGTTCTTGATTTGGCACGATCTTGATGTATCGCGAGCTTTGCTATTATAGTTGGATCTTATGATGTTTCTCCCCCTCTACTCTCTTGTAATGGATTGAGTTTTCCCTTTGAAGTTATCTTATCGGATTGAGTCTTTAAGGATTTGAGAACACTTGATGTATGTCTTGCGTGGGATACCCGTGGTGACAATGGGGTATTCTATTGATTCACTTGATGTATGTTTTGGTGATCAACACTACAAAAAAAAGACACATCCGTGACATTTTGGGCCGAGCGAAAAATATTTTCTGTCATACTTATGACACTTCTATGACGATAATTGTGACAAAACATGGTATAATCATAGATGTGGTAGGGTCCTACTTCTATGACAAAAAATCATGACAGAAAATGGGCTTTTCGTCCTGGGCGGGCCGGAGACGCAGCTGCATGACATTCTTTGGGCCGTCCATGACGGAAAAAACCGTGGTAGAAGCAAGGGCGCGGAAAATATCGGGGAGTCCCCGGTTACGGTGGGTGGTTGGGGGCCGAGCGATGCGCGTTTCTCTCGTACGTACGTGCGTGTGTGTGAGGCATTGGGCTCTAACTGAACCCGAGCGAGGCGTTGGGCTCTAACTGAACCCGAGTGATTGCACTGCAGGCTACGCGTTACTGAACCCGAGCGAGCGATCGATGGCTGTTAACTGAACCCGATCGAGCGATTCCTTCGCTACTGCTGCTAACTGAAGCCGATCCATGCTGCCTCTGGATGAACAGTGAGCGTTGCGGGGGGTTGGATGAACAGTTCCCGGTGGGGGTGGATGAAAAGGACCCCGTGGCGTTGCCTCTGGATGAACAGTGAGCGTTGCTGGGGGGTTTGGATGAACAGTTCCCGGTGGGGGTGGATGAACAAGACCCCGATCGTTCGAGCCGGTTGGGGCTGGACGAACAGGACCCTGTGGAGGGCAGGATGAACAGGACCACCCCGTGGAGGGCAGGATGAACAGTAGACGGTGGAGGGCAGGATGAACAGTAGCCCGTCGAGGGGTGGTTGAACAGGAGCCCGTGGACAGGGCTGGTTGAACAGTAGCCGATGGAGTAGCGTGCAGTGGAGGCTGGATGAACAGTCGCAGGTGGAGGCTGGAGGAGGTCGACGGTGGATGAACAGTAGCCCGTGGAGGCTGGAGGGGGTCGACGGTGGAGATGAACAGTATCCCGTGGAGTCCCGTTTTGTGGTACGCCACACCCCTCCCGATGAATAGGACCCCCGTTTCGACCGTAGCGCTCCAACACAAGCCTGTTTCCTCCGTTTTGCGGTACGCCACACCCCTCCCGATCAACAGGACCCCCGTTTCGACCGTAGGAGGTCCGTTTCCTCCGTTTTGCGGTACGCCAGACCCCTCCTGATGAACAGGATCCCGTTTCGAACGTGGCCGGTCGAACACAAGGCCGTTTCCTCCGTTCTGCAGTACGCCAGGCCTCGTTTCCATCGGCTGTTCCGTCCAAGCCGGTTGGCTCCCACGCGTTCCGTTGCCTCCTGATGAACACGACACATTCCGTTGCCTCCCCATGAACACGACGACGATGCTGTTTCTCCATTCCGACCCAGCCATGTACACAAGCCCCGACCATACGTATGCGCGAGTAGGCGTTTGAGACCCTGCCCGTATGTACGTACGTGGCCGTATTTTCTTTCTTGCACACTGGCCGCTGTAAGTACGTGTACATGCTACGTGCGCGCCTCTACTACGACACGTGCGCGCCTCTACGTCGACCAGTATGTACGTACACGTTCGCGATCAGAATGACAATGCTACGTACGCTTCGACCAGGTGGGTCCCGACTGTCAGGCACTTCCTTGCCTGTGAATATGTAGCTGGTGGGTCCCAGCAGTCAGGGGGGCGAATCGGTGTTTTTTTTCGGACACACTTCCTTGCGTGCGAAGATGTAGCTGGTGGGTCGCAGCAGTCAGGGGGAAACGTTTTTTTTGCGAAATACGGTGGCCCATCCGGTGGGTCCCTGCTGTCAGGTGGAGGAATAATTATTTTGCGCGTAATAGGGAGGCACTTCCTTGCTGCGGCCGTGGACCCAGCTGTCAGCCTCTCCACGTACAGTCCACGTCCGATGGAAGCCGTTCCTTGACCACGTTGACCACGCCGCGCCGAGAGCACCAGGGCGGTGGACGACGACGAGGCCTAGGAAGGGGACGACGCGGAGCCGGGGAAGACGCGGCAGTGGATGCCCACGCGTAGAGGAGTACGAGGGTTCACTGGTTCGCTGCGGTGTGAGAGTAGAGGGATGGCCTGGCCAGCGGTGGGAATAGTAGGGGGCGGTGAGGCCTCCGCGGCAGCACAGCCAGCCACGGGAGGCAGGAGCATGAGGAACGACCGGTGCTGGTTTGGGCGGCTGGAGCAAGAAGACCAGAGGTTGAAGAAGCACTACGGCCGTTGGATGGACATCGTACGGTCACTGGAGCTAGAATCGTTCATATTGACTAAGTTGACAAAGCACTCCGTCCCCGTCAACTTAGTAGGCCCACAAGTCAGCCTGCCACTATACTAGGTCCCAGCTAACAGGGGAAGTATTCATTTTTTTGTGCGTAATAAGGAGGCACTTCCTTGCGTGCGAAGATATAGCTGGTGGGTCCGAGCTGTCAGCGGCGGTAATGTTTTTTTCGTGAAATACAGAGGCCCTTTCGGTGGGTCCCTGATGTCAGGTGGAGGAATCATTATTTTGCGCGTAATAAGGAGGCATTTTCTTGCGTGCGGCCGTGGACCCAGCTGTCGGCCTCTCCACGTACAGTCCACTTCAGATGCATGTCGGTCGTTGACCACGTAGACCAGGCCGCGCCGAGAGCACCAGGGCGGTGGATGACGACGAGGCCTAGGAAGGGAACGACACGGAGGCAGGGAAGACTCGGCAGTTGTTTCCCACGCAGAGGGGAGTACGACTATACGAGGGTTTACTGGTTCGTCTGCCGTCGCTGGAGAATAACAGCAGGTGTGGGTGAGTAGAGGGATGCCTAGGCTAGCGATGGGAGCACGGTGGGGCGGTGAGGCCTGCACGATAGCATAGCCGGCCGCGGGGAGGAGGGAGCAGGCAGTCCCGCCGGCGCTTGTTTGAGCGGCTGGAGCAGGAAGAGCAGAGATTGAAGAAGCACGACGGCCGTTGGATGGACATCCAACAGTCACTGCTTGTGCGTCAACCTTTTTTTAGGAAAGCCTCAAATCTGTGGAAAACAGCATACAACCCATCTGCCATTATTTCTAATAATTTACAACCCATTTGCTAATTCTTAAGGTTTTTTGGAGCCCATATTCTTTTTATTAGCATTACAGCCCATATTGTGGCCACGGTTAAAAAATTATACGAAATTTTGCATATTTCGGTGCGGTCCGAACTGTTTTTAATCCCGAAATTTCGAGTCACATTAAAATTGATTTTGAAAATAAATGTATATCAATATAAAATCCAACAAATTGTCCATGCATAAAAATTAATGCAATTTAAAATCTTGAAATGAAAAAAAGAATTTTGAAACTAATTGCCGGTTTGATGTGTTTTAAAAATGTACAACCCATTTCTCATTACTGATAGGCCATTTTCTCGGCCAGCCGAATGAAGCTCTCCTCGTCTTGAAAGATTTGCAGCCCAACAGGCCTGACAAAGCGACTTACTTGGCAAATCACAAAAAAACTGGGCTGTGGCCGTGGACCCAGCTGCGGCCGTGGACCCAGCTGTCAGCCTGTCCACGTACAGTACTCTTTCGATGGAAGTCGGTCGTTGACCACATTGACCACGCCGCACCGAGAGCACCAAGGCGGTGGACGACGGCGAGGCCTAGGAAGGGGATGATGCGGAGCCGGGGAAGACGCGGCAGTGGATGCCCACGCGGAGAGGAGTACGAGGGTTCACTGGTTCGGCTGCAGTGTGAGGCTGCCATCGCCGCAGAATAACAGGGGGTGTGGGTGAGTAGAGGGATGCCCTGGCCAGCAGTGGGAGTAGTAGGGGGCGGTGAGGCCTCCGTGGCATCACAGCCGGCCACGGGTGGCAGGAGCACGCGGCACGACCGACGCTGCTTTGGGCGGCTGGAGCAAGAAGACCAGAGGTTGAAGAAGCACTATGGCCGTTGGATGGACATCGTACGGTCACTGGAGCTAGAATCGTTCATATTGACTAAAGTTGACAAAGGCCCCCGTCCCAGTCAACTTAGTAGGCCCACAAGTCAGCCTCCCACCATGGTGGGTCCCAGGTAGCAGGGGGTATTCATTTTTTTGTGCGTAATAAGGTGGCACTTCCTTGCGTGCGAAGATATAGCTGGTGGGTCCGAGATGTCAGCGGCGGTAACGTTTTTTTTCACGAAATACAGAAGCCCTTCCCACGTACAGTGCGTAATAAGGAGGAACTTTCCTAGCGTGCGACCATGGACCTCGTGGGTCCCAGCCGTCAGGCTCTCCACGTACAGTCCTCTTCTGATGACTCTCGTATGTTGACCACGCCGCGCCGAGCGCACCGAGGCGGTGGACGATGGCGAGGCCCCAGACTGGAAGGACCCGGAGATGGGGAAGACGCGGCAGTGGAGTCGTAGACGGAGAGGAGTGGGAAACTTGACTGGTTCGGGTGCGGGGTGGGCCTACACTCGGCAGAGAATAGCAGGAGGTGCGGAGTAGAGGGATGGCCTGGCCGTCGGCGGGGTAGCGTTTCGCTGAGGAGCGCAAAACAATGCCGATGGACGTCAGAGGCTGGAGCAGGCGGTCCCGGCAGCGCTGGGGGAAGAAGATGAGAGATTGAAGAAGAATGTCGGCCGTTGGATGTAAATCCAATGCCTTCTTAGGCTACGACCTACTGGCCCACATGTCAGCCAGTCCATTTGTTTTTTAGTCCATTTGGTGGGCTGGGTGAAACAATGATGTAGCATCTATGCAACCCATTTATATATATGGTGGAATTTAAAGCCCATTTGCATTTTTCTCGAAATCCGCGGACTTGCTGGGCTGGGTGAAAATATCATGTTGGGCTAGACGGAGAAATGTTATAAAAACATAAACACATGATTGCACGTCTATTACTGCATTGGTCAGTAAAATCTTTGCAAGCTTATGTACGCAATCACTAGGAGTTAACTTGCCTAGTTATATATAAACAATTATTATTATAATTTTGTAAGAACTTTCAACTTACGAAATAAAATATCATTTAAATTTGATGAGTTAATAGTACGTGGGGTATTATTATTTTTTAGGCTAGACGTGGGACAGTTGAGTTGGTTCTAGGGAAAAGTACTGGGAGAAAACTCAGTTTACATCGAAAAACAAAGTGGGAGAAAATTCAGATATAGGATTAATGAAAACGAAAAATAGAACTGAGCTGTATAGGAAGAGGACGAAAGATTGAACAAAATAAAGAAATACAAATGGATAGGTGGTTGGTCCCATATGTCTGTGTACGAGACCCGCTGGGTCCACCTGAGGAGTGGAATATGTTGGGAGGAAGGAGATTCAAAGCACGACAGCCGAGTGAACTAGTTTTTTTTAACGGACAAGTGAACTAGTTACATATATAAGCAAATAGCCACTAAAAAAAGCAAACAGGTTAATGGGTTCTTAAAAGAAATATTTCGCACAAAACAGATAATTACGACACTTAGGCTAATGCATGAAACACTTAGATGATAAAGGTGCTTATAAACAGATAAAGTACAACATCTAGACCTTCCTGGCACGCTTGATCATGACGCTGCGGCTGTCCGTGTACTCGTCGGTTACGGGAAGCAGACACGCCCCCATGTCCAAGATCTGCCTGTACATGTCGTAGCATGCGTATGCGTCCTTTGCCACGTAGGTTATGTAGGCTAGATTCAGAGGTACCTCCCACGTGTTCAGGTCCTTGGTATCGTTGTCTTCTTTCATGTTGGCGTATCAGGGGTCAATGATGGTCTCGGCGAGGTCAACCACGGAGTCCTTCTCCTGCCCGTTGCTGATGTTCTTGTATTGCTTCTGGATGTCGACAAGCTTGTTGCACCAGATGGCCGAATCGTCGCGTTCTTCCTTCTCTCCACCATAGCGAAGGTGCAGTCGACGCTGCCGATGAAACAGGCGAATGCTCCAGAACCTCTGATGGCCCTACAGAAGTGGTAGATGAGAACCTCGTCCCACACACATACCTAGGCGACGGCGATCCGCTGGTCCTTATCAGGAGACGAATGGATGGGCACAAGGTCTAGTCCTGCAACCTTGTGCTTTCTCGTTCTGTAGGTACTGCTTGAACTCAGCGAGGCAGAGCTTCATCGAGTCCGGATCGTTGGTGTACATCACATTCAACTTGGTGCAGCCATAGGACTGAACGGCGAACTCAAAGGGGAACTCCTTGCTGAAGTCCATATCCAGCAGGCTCACCCCTTGGATCGCCATTGGAGTCTCTTCAAGTGAACGAGTGTGTAGGCGGCGGCAGCAGTTCGTTTTCCAGCTTGGGGAACTGGATTCAACAGTAAACTGAGTGTGTACAGGCGACAACAGTTACTACCCCTCCCTCGTCAGCTGCACGCCCGGCAGAAGATGCACCCTCGGCGCATTCAAACGCCTCCATTAAGAAACCTACTCTGGCCACACGTCGGTTCATGAGCGGGTCTGTATTGGTACTGTAATAACAGGAGTTAGTGGTCACTTTACTTAAATTTAATTAGCTTTAATAGAAATTTATACTTAAAACAAGCAATGCGTTGGCTCATTCTATCAGTGCCACAGGATCAACATGCACAACAATTAGAATTATTATTCTCAGGACGCACACGATCAGCACATTTGTCGCACTTTCACAAAGATAATACTACCAAGTTTGAAATGTTTGTTATGGTTGTTGTCCTCTGCATAATCATGCCGTGTTTCCCAGCTTGCAAGATTCAGAACCAACAAATAAGATCCAAATAATAAGTACAACAAAGATGCCTACACATCTCATTGATTCCCAGCTTGCAAGATTCAGAATCAACAAATAACATCCAAATAATAAGTACAACAAAGACGCCTACACATCTCATTGATTCCCATCTTGCAAGATTCAGAACCAACAAATAAGATTCAAATAATAAGTACAACAAAGATGCCTACACATCTCATTGATTCCCAGCTTGCAAGATTCAGAACCAACCCATTAGAGCCTTTTGATAAAGTGAATATCGGGATTAAATCCATCTTGGCTAGCCATGTCATACAATCAAAGAACTTGGCGAATGCTCTTGACCGTCACAACATCTGTAGTTGAGTATTCCTGTTTGCACATCGCAGATAATAAAGAGCATGATTACTATAATACTGGCACTAGTGGAAGTCAACCTGCAGCTCCACTCGATGATTCAATTCATGCCACTTTTTCTGCAGTTCACCTGAAATGAAGCAAAGATTGCATCATTCAGCTACGGCTCATCTTGCAAAGGCTAATAAAATGTTGCACGAGATTACCAGCAGAATTTGACAGAGATTTTGGAAACTCCAATCACTATTTTGTGCAGTTCCACCAAAATTGAGAGATGTTGCCCACGTGACATTTTAGTTGAACTGCACAAGACACTCATTCCAAAAAAGTGTTTTGTGCAATTCACCAAAAGGTCGCAATAGCAACAAGGTGAAATGGATATCCCTATCTGCACAAAAAGATAGAAAGT
Organism: Triticum aestivum; assembly: GCF_018294505.1. NCBI lineage: Eukaryota > Viridiplantae > Streptophyta > Magnoliopsida > Poales > Poaceae > Triticum > Triticum aestivum. The sequence goes on along the minus strand of NC_057796.1, from coordinate 334,320,323 downwards.
AAACAGTTGCTGGTCAATAAGAAGATACGAAACATAGACGAAATGAAAAGAAGCATCTTAATTATGTTCATGGAAATCACGCAACGACAGTAGAAATTTTAAAACGTTGGCAATGCTTCATGTTACCGGAAGCATTACGATCAACAATGACATTCGTCAAATATGGGATTACTTTAATGGTGGCATTGCTTGTTTAACAAATACATCAAATCAACAGCAGCTAAAGAGTTGGTTTAAGGGCACGGGACCGTGGGGGCACCAGGACAGTCAGCAGTGTAAAGAAGCAACTTACTTATCATACTGGGGAAAACAGCAGGAGTACCATTTGTAACACAGTTTAATTGCATCATATCACTGGAGGCATTAGATTAACAATAACACTGGTTAGACATGTCCATAAGGTAATAGTGTGATCGCTTCATTTTACATGCGCTCGTACATTAACAACAGCAAAAAGTTGGTATAAGGACATGCGACAGTGGACGCATCAGCACAATGTACCTACAAGGAGGCATAAAGTGGTGATGCCGAGTTTGTTCATGCTATGTGAGGGCAGCAAATCTAATCCTGGAGACCTTTTACTATGTGAGAGCAGCAAACCTAATCCTGGAGACCTTGTACTATGTGAGGGCAGCAAATCTAATCCTGGAGACCTTTTACTATGTGAGGGCAGCAAATCTAATCCTGGAGACCTTTTACTATGTGAGGGCAGCAAATCTAATCGTGAGACCTTTTACTATGTGAGGGCAGCAATTCTAATCCTGGAGACCTTTTACTATGTGAGGGCAACAAATCTAATCCTGGACATACTCTGTTGACTTGTCCACCAGCCGCCACTTTCTATCCTTTTTTCAACCAATAATAGATCTGTTCCTTATCCAGTTTGTACTGCGTTTTCCCATTATTTCCCTTTTCAACCAAGAGACCGGTTGGGTATCCGGTCTCTACTACTTTCACCATATTATTTCCTCTTTGAATCAAGTCCTAGATTCATGCTACAACTTCCCCCCTTTCTTCGTTGTTTGAACAAAGCCCTAGATTCGAATGCATGAAGTGGCTTTACCTCTAATGATACTAAAAATTTAGGTGGCTTTGGAAGAGCTGATGGGAGTAGAAAAATATGCACATGCAGACATGTGGGGAGATGGGGCAGTAGAGCAAGGTCGCTTTCGAAGAACTTATACCTGAGGGTCGTCGGGATGTCGGCGGCGGCAGGTCGGATCAACGGACAATACGGCAGGGAGGAAAAAGGGTCGGAGGACCTCCCGAGCCGGCGCTGTGTCAGAGAGAATGGCACGGGCAGAGGATTGGGCCCGTACGACAGCTGTGGGTTTCCTCCCTCGCCGGTGATGACCGCGTGAACGATGCACCTAGTCCTCTACACGCACCAGCCGAAGGGATCCGGCCGGATCTGTGACCAACGGTGAGCAGAGAGAAAATGTCGCTACCACTGTCTTGTTTATCTGGAGAGGATGAGAGAATGAAGAGAGCAACCCTAGTAAAGCAAGCGCTCAGGCCCCTGCGTACATATATAGTGGAGTGATAGTCTTTTTCTCTCCCCAACAAGCTTTTCAATTTGTGTACGAGGCATTAAAGAAAAGAAACTCTCTATTTAAGGTGACTACCTGTACGACTCCTACTTACTACTACTACTAGTAGTATTGTTCACTTGTGCTCCCCGGCCCTCCATTCATTGAATAACCACACAGGTGAATAAACATACAGTACTAGTATTTATATAGAACGAACAAGCTCGACCTATTTTCGCATAGTTAAAAGTTGAGGGCGGGGCTTTTCCCGGGCAGTATGCGCGGCAGTTTTCGCGTAGGTGCTACCTCTTGAGCACTGCGTTGGTTTTCCCTTGAAGAGGAAAGGGTGATGCAGCGAAGTAGCGTAAGTATTTCCCTCAGTTTTTGAGAACCAAGGTATCAATCCAGTAGGAGGCCACGCACGAGTCCCTCGCACCTACACAAACAAATAAATCCTCGCAACCAACGCGATAAGGGGTTGTCAATCCCTACACGGTCACTTACGAGAGTGAGATCTGATAGATATGCTAGGATAATATTTTTGGTATTTTTATGATAAAGATGCAAAGTAAACAAAGTAAAATAAAAACGGCGCCAGAAATAGCTTGTTATCGGGAGATTAATATGATGGAAAATAGACCCGGGGGCCATTGGTTTCACTAGTGGCTTCTCTCAAGAGCATAAGTATTTACGGTGGGTGAACAAATTACTGTTGAGCAATTGACAGAATTGAGCATAGTTATGAGAATATCTAGGTATGATCATGTATATAGGAATCACGTCCGAGACAAGTAGACCGACTCCTGCCTGCATCTACTACTCTTACTCCACACATCGACCGCTATCCAGCATGCATCTAGAGTATTAAGTTCACAAGAACAGAGTAATGCTTTAAGCACGATGACATGATGTAGAGGGATAAACTCATGCAATATGATATAAACCCCATCTTGTTATCCTCGATGGCAACAATACAATACGTGCCTTGTTGCACCTACTGTCATTGGGAAAGGACACCGCAAGATTGAACCCAAAGCTAAGCACTTCTCCCATTGCAAGAAAGATCAATCTAGTAGGCCAAACCAAACTGATAATTCGAAGAGACTTGCAAAGATAAACAATCATACATAAAAGAATTCAGAAGATTCAAATATTGTTCATAGATAAACTTGATCATAAACCCACAATTCATCGGTCTCAACAAACACACCGCAAAAGAAGATTACATCGAATAAATCTCCACGAGAGAGGGGGAGAACATTGTATTGAGATCCAAAAAGAGAGAAGAAGCCATCAAGCTAATAACTATGGACCCGAAGGTCTGAGGTAAACTACTCACACATCATCGGAGAGGCTATGGTGTTGATGTAGAAGCCCTCCGTGATCGATGCCCCCTCCGGCGGAGCTCCGGAACAGGCCCCAAGATGGGATCTCACGGAACAGGCCCCAAGGCGCGCCCCTACCTCGTGCCCTCCTGGTTGATGTCTTGATGCAGGGTCCAAGTCCTCTGGATCACGTTCGTTCCGAAAATCACGTTCTCGAAGGTTTCATTCCGCTTGGACTCCGCTTGATATTCTTTTTCTGCGACACTCTGAAATAGGCAAAAAACAGCAATTCTGGGCTGGGCCTCCGGTTAATAGGTTAGTCCAAAAAATAATATAAAAGTGTATAATAAAGCCCAATAATGTCCAAAATAGAATATAATATAGCATGGAGCAATAAAAAATTATAGATACGTTGGAGACGTATCAAGCATCCCCAAGCTTAATTCCTGCTCGTCCTCGAGTAGGTAAATGATAAAAACAGAATTTTTGATGTCGAATGCTACTAGGCATAATTTCAGTGTAATTCTTTTTAATTGTGGTATGAATATTCGGATCCAAAAGATTCAAGATAAAAGTTCAATATTGACATAAAAATAATAATACTTCAAGCGTACTAACTAAGCAATTATGTCCTCTCAAAACAACATGGCCAAAGAAAGTTCATCCCTACAAAATCATATAGTTTAGTCATGCTCCATTTTCGTCACACAAGAATGCTCTCATCATGCACAACCCCGATGACAAGCCAAGCAATTGTTTCATACTTTAGTAATCTCAAACTTTTTCAACCTTCATGCAATACATGAGCGCGAGCCATGGACATAGCACTATGGGTGGAATAGAATATAATGATGGGGGTTATGTGGAGAAGACAAAAAAGGAGAAAGTATCACATCAACGAGGCTAATCAATGAGCCGTGGAGATGCCCATAGATTGATGTTAATGCAAGGAGTAGGGATTGCCATGCAACGGATGCACTAGAGCTATAAATGTATGAAAGCTCAACAAAAGAAACTAAGTGGGTGTGCATCCAACTTGCTTGCTCACTAAGACCTAGGGCATTTGAGGAAGCCCATTTTTGGAATATACAAGCCAAGTTCTATAATGAAAAATTCCCACTAGTATATGAAAGTGACAAAACAAGGGACTCTCTATCATGAAGATTATGGTGCTACTTTGAAGCACAAGTGTGGTAAAAAGGATAGTAACATTGTCCCTTCTCTCTTTTTCTCTCATTTTTTTGGGCCTTCTCTTTTTTATGGCCTTTCTACTTTTTTTATTTCCTCACTTGGGACAATGCTCTAGAAAATGATGATCATCACACTTCTATTTATTTACAACTCAATGATTACAACTCGATACTAGAACAAAGTAGGACTCTATATGAAATGCCTCCGGTGGTGTACCGGGGTATGCAATGAACCAAGAGTGACATATATGAAAGAATTATGAATGGTGGCTTTGCCACAAATACTATGTCAACTACATGATCATGCTAAGCAATATGACAATGATGAACGTGTCATGATAAATGGAACGGTGGAAAGTTGCATGGCAATATATCTCGGAATGGCTATGGAAATGCCATAATAGGTAGGTATGGTGGCTGTTTTGAGGAAGATATAAGGAGGTTTATGTGTGAAAGAGCGTATCATATCACGGGGTTTGGATGCACCGGCGAAGTTTGCACCAACTCTCAATGTGAGAAAGGGCAATGCACGGTACCGAAGAGGCTAGCAATGATGGAAAGGTGAGAGTGCGTATAATCCATGGACTCAACATTAGTCATAAAGAACTCACATACTTATTGCAAAAAATCTACAAGTCATCAAAAACCAAGCACTACGCGCATGCTCCTAGGGGGATAGATTGGTAGGAAAATACCATCGCTCGTCCCCGACCGCCACTCATAAGGAGGACACTCAAAGAACAGCTCATGTTTCAAATTTGTTACATAACGTTTACCATACGTGCATGCTATGGGACTTGCAGACTTCAACACAAGTATTTATCAAATTCACAACTACTCAACTAGCACAACTTTGATATCACTACCTCCATGTCTCAAAACAATCATCAAGCATCAAGCTTCTCTTAGTATTCAACACACTCATAAGAAAGTTTTTACTATTCTTGAATACCTAGAATATTAGTGTTATTTAAGAAAATTACCATGTTGTTTAAGACTCTCAAAATAATCTAAGTGAAGCATGATAGAATAATAGTTTCTATAAAACAAAACCACCACCATGCTCTAAAAGATATAAGTGAAGTACTAGAGCAAAAACTATATGACTGAAAAGATATAAGTGAAGCACATAGAGTATTCTAATAATTTCCGAATCATGTGTGTCTCTCTCAAAAGGTGTGTACAGAAAAGATTATTGTGGTAAACTAAAAAGCAAAGACTCAAATCATACAAGACGCTCCAAGCAAAACACATATCATGTGGTGAATAAAAATATAGCTCCAAGTAAAGTTACCGATGGAAGTAGACGAAAGAGGGGGTGCCTTCCGGTGCATCCCCAAGCTTTGGCTTTTAGGTGTCCTTAGATTATCTTGGGGGTGCAATGGGAATCCAAGCTTAGGCTCTTGCCACTCTTTGTTCCATAATCCATCAAATCTTTCACCCAAAACTTGAAAACTTCACAACACAAAACTCAGCAGAAAATCTCGTGAGCTCTGTTAGCGAAAGAAAACAAAAGATCACTTCAAGGTACTGTAATAAACTCATTCTTTATTTATATTGGTGTTAAACCTACTGTATTTCAACTTCTCTATGGTTTATAAACTATTTTACTAGCCATAGATTCATCAAAATAAGCAAACAACACACGAAAAATAGAATCTGTCAAAAACAGAACAGTCTGTAGTAATCTGTAACTAACGCAAACTTCTGGAACTCCAAAAATTCAGCCAAAATAGGACGACCTAGAAAATTTGTTTATTGATCAGCAGCAATTGGAATCAATATTTATCACGTTATGGTGATTTTTAACAATTATTTTCGTGAACAGAAAGTTTCTGGAATTTACAGCCAGATCAAATAACTATCATCCAAGAAGATCCTATAGGTTTAACTTGGCACAAACACTAATTAAAACATAAAAACAAATCTGACCAGAGGCTAGAACAAATATTTATTCCTAAACAGAAGCAAAAAGCAAAAAACTAAAAATAAAATTGGGTTGCCTCCCAACAAGCGCTATCGTTTAACGCCCCTAGCTAGGCATAATAGCAAGGATAGATCTAGGCATTGCCATCTTTGGTAGGCAATCCGTAAGTGGCTCTCATAATAGAATCATAAGGTAGTTTTATTTTCTTTCTAGGGAAGTGTTCCATGCCTTTCCTTAACGGAAATTGGAATCTAATATTCCCTTCCTTCATATCAATAATTGCACCAATCGTTCTAAGGAAAGGTCTACCAAGAATAATAGGACATGATGGATTGCAATCTATGTCAAGAACAATAAAGTCTACGGGCACATAGTTCCTATTTGCAACAATAAGAACATCATTAATTCTTCCCATAGGTTTCTTAATAGTGGAATCCGCAAGGTGCAAGTTTATAGAGCAATCATCAAAATCACAGAAACCTAATAAATCACATAAAGTCTTTGGAATCGTGGAAACACTAGCACCCAAATCACACAAAGCATTGCATTCATGATCTTTAATTTTAATCTTAATAGTAGGTTCCCACTCATCATAAAGTTTTCTAGAGATAGAAACTTCCAACTCAAGTTTTTCTTCATAAGATTGCATCAAAGCATCAACGATATGTTTAGTAAAAGCTTTATTTTGACTATAAGCATGAGGAGAATTTAGCACGGATTGCAACAAGGAAATACAATCTACCAAAGAACAATTATCATAATTAAATTCCTTGAAATCCAAAATAGTGGGTTCATTAATATCTAATGTTTTGATCTCTTCAATCCCACTTTTATCAATTTTAGCATCAAGATCTAAAAACTCCGAATTTTTGGAATGCCTTCTAGGTAAGGGTGGATCATATTCAGTCCCATCATTTTCAAGATTCATATTGCAAAACAAAGATTTAATAGGGGACACATCAATAACTTTTAGATCTTCATCTTTATTTTCGTAGAAACTAGAAGAACACGCTTTCATAAAGCAATCTTTCTTAGCACGCATCCTAGCGGTTCTTTCTTTGCACTCATCAATGGAAATTCTCATGGCTTTGAGAGACTCATTGATATCATGCTTAGGAGGAATAGATCTAAGTTTTAAAGAATCAACATCAAGAGAAATTCTATCAACGTTCCTAGCAAATTCATCAACTTTAAGCAATTTTTCTTCAAGCAAAGCATTGAAATTATTTTGCGAATTCATAAATTCTTTAACACTAGTCTCAAATTCAGAAGGCATCTTATTAAAATTTCCATAAGAGTTGTTTTAGGAATTACCATAATTATTAGAGGAATTACTAGGATAAGGCCTAGAATTAAAGTTTCCTATATACGCGTTGTTACCAAAATTATTCCTACCAACAAAATTCACATCCATAGATTCATTATTATTCTCAATCAAGGTAGACAAAGGCATATCATTAGGATCAGAAGAAACACTCTTAGTAGAAAATAATTTCATAAGTTCATCCATCTTTCCACTCAAAACATTAATTTCTTCTACCGCATGCACTTTTTTATTAGTAGATCTTTCAGTGTGCCATTGAGAATAATTAACCATAATATTATCTAGGAGTTTAGTAGCTTCTCCTAAAGTGATTTCCATAAAAGTGCCTCCTGCGGCCGAATCTAAAAGATTTCTAGAAGCAAAATTCAATCCGGCATAAAAAATTTGTATGATCGTCCATAAATTCAAACCATGAGTAGGGCAATTACGTATCATTAATTTCATCCTCTCCCAAGCTTGTGCAACATGTTCATGATCAAGTTGCTTAAAATTCATAATATCGTTTCTAAGAGAGATAATCTTAGCGGGAGGAAAATATTTAGAGATAAAAGCATCTTTGCACTTATTCCAAGAATCAATACTATTTTTAGGCAAAGACGAAAACCAAGCTTTAGCACGATCTCTAAGCGAAAAAGGAAATAGCTTCAATTTGACAATATCATTATCCACATCTTTCTTCTTTTGCATATCACACAAATCAATGAAGCTATTTAGATGGGTAGCGACATCTTCACTAGGAAGGCCGGCGAATTGATCTTTCATGACAAGATTCAACAAAGCAACATTGATTTCACAAGATTCAGTATCGGTAAGAGGAGCAATCGGAGTGCTAAGGAAATCATTGTTGTTGGTATTGGTAAAGTCACACAATTTGGTATTATCTTGAGCCATCGTGACAAGCAAGCAATCCAACACACGAGCAAACAAGAGACGGGCAAAAAAAGAGGCAAACGGAAAAGAGAGGGCGAATAAAACGGCAAGGGTGAAGTGGGGGAGAGGAAAACGAGAGGAAAATGGCAAATGATGTAATGCGGGAGATAAGAGTTTGTGATGGGTACTTGGTATGTTGACTTTTGCGTAGACTCCCCGGCAACGGCGCCAGAAATCCTTCTTGCTACCTCTTGAGCACTGCGTTGGTTTTCCCTTGACGAGGAAAGGGTGATGCAGCAAAGTAGCGTAAGTATTTCCCTCAGTTTTTGAGAACCAAGGTATCAATCCAGTAGGAGGCCACGCACGAGTCCCTCGCACCTACACAAACAAATAAATCCTCGCAACCAACGCGATAAGGGGTTGTCAATCCCTACACGGACACTTACGAGAGTGAGATCTGATAGATATGATAGGATAATATTTTTGGTATTTTTATGATAAAGATGCAAAGTAAAGAAAGTGAAATAAAAACGGCGCCAGAAATAGCTTGTTGTCGGGAGATTAATATGATGGAAAATAGACCCGGAGGCCATAGGTTTCACTAGTGGCTTCTCTCACGAGCATAAGTATTTACGGTGGGTGAACAACTTATTGTTGAGCAATTGACAGAATTGAGCATAGTTATGAGAATATCTAGGTATGATCATGTATATAGGCATCACGTCCGAGACAAGTAGACCGACTCCTGCCTGCATCTACTACTATTAATCCACACATCGACCGCTATCCAGCATGCATCTAGAGTATTAAGTTCATAAGAATAGAGTAACGCTTTAAGCAAGATGACATGATGTAGAGGGATAAACTCATGCAATATGATATAAACCCCATCTTGTTATCCTCGATGGCAACAATACAATACGTGCCTTGCTGCCCCTACTGTCACTGGGAAAGGACACCGCAAGATTGAACCCAAAGCTAAGCACTTCTCCCATTACAAGAAAGATCAATCTAGTAGGCCAAACCAAACTGATAATTCAAAGAGACTTGCAAAGATAACCAATCATACATAAAAGAATTCAGAAGATTCAAATATTGTTCATAGATAAACTTGATCATAAACCCACAACTCATCGGTCTCAACAAACACACCGCAAAAGAAGATTACATCGAATAGATCTCCACGAGAGAGGGGGAGAACATTGTATTGAGATCCAAAAAGAGAGAAGAAGCCATCTAGCTAATAACTATGGACCCGAAGGTCTGAGGTAAACTACTCACACTTCATCGGAGAGGCTATGGTGTTGATGTAGAAGCCCTCCGTGATCGATGCCCCCTCCGGCGGAGCTCCGGAAAAGGCCCCAAGATGGGATCTCACGGGTACAGAAGGTTGCGGCGGTGGAATTAGGTTTTTGGCTCCGTATCTGGTAGTTTGGGGGTACGTAGGTATATATAGGAGGAAGGAGTACGTCGGTGGAGCAACAGGGGGCCTACGAGGGTGGAGGGCGCGTCTGGGAGGGGGGGGGGTAGGCGCCCCCCTACCTCGTGCTCTCCTGGTTGATGTCTTGACGTAGGGTCCAAGTCTTCTGGATCACGTTCGTTCCGAAAATCACGTTCCCGAAGGTTTCATTCCGTTTGGACTCAGTTTGATATTCTTTTTCTGCGAAACTCTGAAATAGGCAAAAAACAGCAATTCTGGGCTGGCCCTCCGGTTAATAGGTTAGTCCCAAAAATAATGTAAAAGTGTATAATAAAGCCCAATAATGTCCAAAACAGAATATAATATATCATGGAGCAATCAAAAATTATAGATACGTTGGAGACGTATCAGTAGGCGGTTTGACAGAGAGGCGAGGAGGGTGAGGGAGTAGCGGATTCAACTTACTTACTGCTGGACAGGTCGGGCTGTGCGATTTGAACTCAACTAACCCAAAAATATCCAAACAGGAGGGTTAGTTTGGGTTAGTTTGAACTCAACTAACCCAAAAATATCCAAACAGGAGGGTTAGTTTGGGTAACTGTTTGGATCCACGTGTTAGAGTTAGTTTGGTTAGTTTGAACTCAACTAACCCAAAAAAATTCTAACCCACCCAAGAGGTGCTTATTTGGGTTAGTTCTTCTCGCGACACTAAAAAACACATTTTTCTCTCGCTCTCCCCGCAGCAGATCCCTCCCCACTTCCTCGAAGCTTCTCGTCCTCTCCCTCCGTCCCTCCCTCTCGCACCGCCCATGAAGGCACCTCGCCGTATCCGCTCTCCATCTAACCCTATCATCCAAACACCTCTTTCGCTAGAGTTACTTCAGGGTTAGTTCAGGATTAGAATCTAACTCTAACCTTTAACTGAGTTAGAGTATCCAAACAGGGCCTTTGAGAGAGACGAGGAGGGAGAAGCGATATGGGCTGCTGGATTACTAGAGATAGGTGTCGCGTGGAAGCCAAGAAATATGGTGATAGCGTGGGTTAGCCATGTACTAGTATGATGTAACTACACTGGGCTGCCGTGTTTCGTACTCTTCCAGTCCACTATGGAGATGATTGGTTGATTTTATATCGCTGAATAATATAAAATATTATGAGTGCAGACGCTCCACCCCGATTCCTTGCTCCTTCTCGGTCGTCGGGAATCTATGTTCTTCCGCTCTATTCTTTTTACGTGAGCTTTGTTCATCCTTTTGCCAACACGCGACACATCTAGCATCAAGGTGCACGTGTCATGCAAGGATCGTTCCATCTATATGAAGAACACGTGGGACTGGAACTACGAGACGGACATGTACCCAGGAGTGGACGTGCGAACCTGTGTAACGTAGCGCAGTAAGTGAAGTAGAAAGGCACAAATAGTATGAACATGCGTGTCATATAGGCATTTGCCTCTTACTACCACTAAATGTTGTATGTGCAATGCCCGGTGATGTTATGGAGTACGTGACTAAGTACTCTACTACTACTATATTAATTGGAGGCACATATTAGGTTTTATACTTGTTTACGTGTATGCCCCGAGACCTTCCAACTAGATGTGTCTTTCTCTCCGGGTCACACTTTGTATCTTTCATACCACTAGTACAGTAGTACTACTACGTGTGGTCTCCGACCCAGAAGTGGAGACGCTCTACCATGCTGTTCATGTCCCACTCCTTCCGCTGACGTGTGCGACATCCAGCACGTGCCGTGTGTTTGGCACTCCTTCGTCGTAAGAGTTGAAACGCTAGCATTCATTAGAAATAAAAAATAAATATAAATCACCAGTGATACTATACCACACGGTTTCCTTGCTCCTCGATATCAGAAAGAATACTTCCGCTAGCCGACATGTGGGACGTCGACCATCCTGGTCCACTTGCCATGCCCGCAGAACTCCAAGGGAGACTCACCCCGGTCGTCGCGCCACAGTAATTACTAATGAGCCATCAAATCACAGGCCCAACCTTACCCATTGTGAAGTTGCTCGGACGAAGGAATCATCATGACTTTGAATTCCGCTTCTTGAAGAAAACAACTGTACCAGCAGTACTGCTAGCTACAGTAGTTACTCCAGCAGAGGCCTCCTTTGGTTCATAGGATAGGAATTTTATAGGAATATGAAAATCATAGGAAGTGAGATGGCATGCATCTCAATTCCTATAGAAAAAGATATGCCATTTGATGCATAGGATAGGAATTTTTCCATTGAGTCTAGGATAATGTACTGGTAATTTGCTCTAAAAACTACAGTAGTAACTAGTAGTACTGTTACATGCTCGTAATTAATTAAACAAATGTACGGGCGACACAGACACACACACTAACTACTAGTACTACTACTTCTCACATGCTGGCCAGACGCCGTCGTTCTCCTTCCCGGCTTTGTCGGTGACACCCCACCGTGCTTGGATCTCCGTCGACCTCTCCGCAACAGCGCGTGCGTCCTCTTCTTTCTTGCGGCGGCGGGCCTCTCTTTTCTTGAGTGCTTTCTGACTTTTCCGCTCCCTCTATGCGGCTTTGGCCGCCTCTTGCTCTACCGCCCATTCGGCCTTGGCAGCTTCAAATTCCGCCCACATAGATGTGAGGTCGCGAGCGGCGATGAACTCGGCACGGTGAGATGCCACCGCTTGCCTACCATTCTGTGTGCGGTTGTGGGCAGCGAGGAACTCGGCGCGGCGGGATGCCATTGCTTCCTTACCGGTTAGTGTGCAGCGTGGTGGCATGAACGACGCTTGGTGACAGCTCTGGGGTGGAGTGGCCGGACAACCGTAAAGTGCATTGGTTTGTCAAGAGCTCAAGGACAGAAGACGAAGGAAATTTGGATTCCCCTTCAATCCTGGGCATCTATTACCAAGTAAAATGCATTGGCGGTCATTGAACTTGTCTTGATAGCTCACTTTGATCATTGTATACGAGATATGGTGATTATACGGTCACTGGCTCAGCGTATAGCTCCGTATTTGTCTAGTTGACCAGTCAAATAGTCCGCATGTGCCTCATCAGCTCGTGTTCTTTATCTATCTATCTATGCGGGCCTACCTGTCAGTGGAGAAAGAAATAAAAACCCAAATTATGCGTATGTGACATTACTATTTAGACGTTTGCTGGAGGCCTCCGTGAACACCGAGCATGTATTCACCTGGATCAACACCAACGGTCATACTCGTGACTCAGCGCCTTGCTCATGTATATCGTCCATCACAACGACAATATATAAAACATCCTAGCTAGAGAGAGTACTATGGTGTGGAGTATGTACTATCGTGAGCAACCGATCATAGTGCCACTGCACACGAGTGTGTGTCTGATCGATTCTTCCATTATTCATAAGTTATGTATGGTTGTGTGGTGTCTAATTGTGGTCGTCAAATGCTAGCTGGCGACAAGACCGGTTGCATGGACGCTTGGTTGTCAATACGTGCCGCATACGCTTCAAAGGCTCGTCATCCATGAGTTCACATTTTACCACCATGCCAGCGTCTGACCGCCCTGGCCTACCGAAACCCCTTCCATCGCTAGCGTGCACTTCCCGCCTGAAACGATCATCATCTCTTCAGAACGTCAATGCTGCATTCACCGGCCTTAACTGCAGGTGCAGTTGGTGTGTCACTGACATGCAGGCCTGATGCCCGTTGGGCCCACATGTCAGTGAGACAAAGCACCTGCGGTTAAGTCACTGAAGCAGCGTCCGCATTCATGCCCGACGCGACCTCTCACTGGCGCCGGCATTGCAGCAGCGCGACGGCCGAGAGAGCGCCACCCGTGCGGCATCCCGGTGCAAGCGATTGCTCCATTTTACACCACGGCTACCGATGAACCTACTCCGGTGCCAGCTATCCATCCGTCTACAGCGGCTCATTGCCATTCGCCCGCTATATTAACTTGAGCCCCAGCTCCCAGCCATAGCCAAAGACCCACACTCATTCTCCTCCGGTCCCTTCCTTCTGTTGGCACCACTCCAACCATGGCCTCCGGGCACTCCAAAGCTCTCTTGGACGTACTGTCGCAGGAGCAGACGAAGGACATCGGTGGCTCCACTCCGGGTGCGCTCCAAAGCTCTCTTGGACATACTCTCGCAGGAGCAGACGAAGGAGATCGCCGGCTCCCCCCCGGCCGCCCTCCGCCGCCACGACCACGAAGCCGGAGCGCGTGCGCGGGCGCAGCCGGCAGCGAGGAAGAGTATTACATGGTAGGTCGCCATCGCTCTGGTCCCAGGAAGGCCACCGCTCCTCCACTCAGTCGACGCCAAGCTTGGTGGGATAAAAATCGGCGGCCGATTAGCCGCTTGACGGCGACGTGGAGGCGGAAATCTACATAACCTTTTGCTCCGAAGGAGGAGGTTATCGAGGCGGATAAGGAGGAGGCAAAGGCAATGGCCGGCTTTCTCGGGTTCAGGGCCGTACATGGCGGTCGGGGCCCGGCGATCGTTTAGATTAGGTTTACAGTAGGTTTTAGTACGGTTTGTGCGAAGTATGTAATGAATTTCGTCCAGTTTATAGGAAAAGTTCTCGAAATGTAATGAATTTCATCTGGTCAATTTGAAATTTGCTTTGTTTGCACGAATTTCATCCGGTTAGTTCATATAGTTGTCGAAAGGTATGTAGGCAGCATTGGATGGCATCCACCAGTGTCCTCGGACAGATGCCGGTGTAAATTTGAGGGCTAGCGCTGGAGATGCCCTAACTATCATGCTATAATCGCTAACAGTGCTCCATTATTTCGCAGGGAACAGTTATCCCTCGATCAAAATCAGATCCGCCGTGTGTAAGTGCATCTAGTGCCACCCCTAGTTGGTTTTGGAGTATTGACGACAAACCTGGTTGAGGGACTAATGTGTTTGTGAGAATTGCAGGATAACACAGGTAGTAGTCCCTCATTGATTCGGTTTACCTACCGGAGATGACCCCTAAAAATGTATGAAGACATTGAAGACAAAGGTGGTATGTGAAGATATTCACATTGAAGACTATGACAAGAGAAGACATCGCGTGAAGACTATGGAGCGCGAAGACTTAGTTGTTTCGTTGTTTCCTTTTCTTCTTTGTTGAGTCATAGGAACCACCGTACTGTTAAGTGGGGTCCTAGTGAACAAAGTCAGAGTGACTGAAGTGATGCTCAACCAAATCCTATGTCTTCGAGCGAAGACAATGAGAGCAAATCTTATCCAGAGCTGGATGAGTCAGCTTTACTTGTAGCCCAAGTCAAGCTGCCGCGTGTGTTTGAAATCTGACCGTTGGAACACGTGTCAGTTCCTTAGTGACCCAGGGTCATTTCGGACAAATCAGGTCGGGTTGCCTAGTGGCTATAAATAGCCCACCCCCTACACCATAAATTGGTGGCTGCTCAGAGTTAGTGCACGAATTTTGTCGTTTGGGAGCAACCCACCTCCGAAGCTTTTGAGAGAGAGAAATCCTTGCGAGGACAAAGCCCAAACACCCAGAGCCAAAGAGTGTTAGGCATCACTGAAGTCTTTCTGTCCGCGTGACCTGAAGACTTGTTACACTTGAGGACTGTGAATCCTCCAGCCGGTTAGGCGTCGCGTTCTGAGCATCCAAGAGTCATTGTGGATCGCCGGTGAACGAAGTCTGTGAAGGTTTGGAAGTCTACCATGAAGACTTACCAGAGTGATTGGGCGAGGACTGGGTGTCCTTAGCTCAAGGGGAATAAGGTGAAGACGTGGTCTTCTGAGTTGAATCTCAGCCTCCCTAACCAGACGTACAGTTGTCACAGCAACTCGAACTGGTCCAACAAATCATGTGTCCTCAACAAGTGACTGGTTCTATCCTCTCCCTATCTTTACTTACAGTTTGTCTTCATGAAGTCATTACCTGCTTACACTACCTGTTTGACTTCACTGCGTGACTACTATCATTGTTTGGCTTCATACCATCTTCCATCCTGATCTTTACTATCTAGCTGCTACTAGTCTTCGTGCTATCACTTCATTGAATACTTGGCTATGGCTTGCTTTGTGTATTCTACCTTCCGCTGCATATCAATAGGTTCATTTCCCTTGTTTGTCTTTGAAACTATCATGTTTTGAAGACTTTCATAAAAATCGCCTATTCACCCCCCCTCTAGTCGATAACTAGCACTTTCAATTGGTATCAGAGCAAGGTACTCCCTTGTTCTGTGTGATTCGGTTTAACCACCTGGAGTTTTAGCTATGTCGACTGCAGGGATAATCAAAGTCTCCGCTGCTTGCCCCGTCTTCGATTGAACTGAATATCCCTACTGGAAGAATAAGATGCGCGTGCATCTTGAAGCCATTGACGTCGACCTCTGGTATGTCGTCAAGAATGGCGTTCCCAAGACTGGTGAAGGTGTCACCCCTGCTGATGTCAAGAAGTTCATTCAACTAGATTCTACTGCCAAGAACATCATCTGTGGTCATCTAACCAAAGGACAGTATGGCCGTGTGAGTGCTCTGGAAACGTCAAAGCTAGTCTGGGACTGGCTCTCCAAGGTCAATGAAGGCGCCTCAACCCAAAGAGATCAAAGGATCAATGTTCTTCGGAACCTCTTCAACCGCTTCAAGAGAAACGACAATGAGAATGTCCAGCTCACGTTTGATTGCCTCACTGACATCACAAATGAGCTTCATGCTCTCGGCGCCACTAAGATCACCAAGCATGAAATCGGCAAGACACTACTGAGATCACTTGACAGCTCGTTCGACACCCTTGCCCTGATGATACAAGAACGCCCTGACTTCAAGACACTCGATCCGTCTGATATACTTGAGAGGCTCAACACACATGAGTTTCAGCTATCTGAGAAAAGATGTATCTATGGTCCCAACTGCGGCCGAACTCGTGCTTTGAAGGAAAAAGCTGTTTCCTCATCTGAAGAAGAATCTGACTGCAGCTCTGATGATCTTGAAGACATTGGAAAGGAACTTGCTATGCTTGTGAAGAAGTTCCAGAAGTTCACTAAGAAGAAGGGCTTCAGAAAGTCTTCACGATCCAGCTCAAGAAATGATGAAGCTTCCACTCATGACTACAAGAAGAGAACATGTCACAAGTGAAAGAAACCTGGACACTACATCTCTGAGTGTCCATAGTGGGACAATGAGAACAAGAAGAAGAATAAGAGCAATGAATATGATTCTAATGACCAGAAGAAGAAGAAATCCTCAAAGTCTTCTTCCAAGTCCTCATCCAAGTCTTCATCTCATAAGAAGAGCTCATCTGGCAAGGCTCGTGCTTTTGTTGGCAAGGAGATGGATTCAGAGGAGGAGTCTGCTTCTGAGGAGGCGGAGGTGGAGTCTGAGGAGGAGTTCGACCCTGGCGTTGCAAGTCTGGCTCTAGCTACAGCCTACGTTGCCAAGTCCATCTTCAAGACTGAAGACAATGGCCCCGTCACCAACGCTGAAGCTAATGGCAAGGACGACTCTGCTCCCACCTACTGCTTCATGGCACGTGGTGCCTAGGTGAAATCACGCGATGCTTACTTTCAAACATAAGTGAAGATGACTCTGATTGTGAATCCAAACCCAGCTACAAAACTCTTGCTAAAATTGCAACTGAACAACAGAAAGCTATGGAACATACTCAAAAACTGTTAGACAAAAGCGATGACCTGTTGGACGCTAAAATGACCCGTTCTCAGTCCTTAATTGAAGACATAAAAAATCTTCATGTTAAGTACCAGGAACTTGAGAGTCGTCATGAAACGCTCTCAACCACTCATGAAAAGCTCTCCTATGATTATCTTCAAAGGAAGCAAGAGCTTGAGAAATTGAGAGCGGCTCATGAAGATCTTCAAAAAGAGAATGAGTCACTTCGTGCTCAACAGATCAGTTCCGCTCAGGAAGGATTTGAACCACCATGTCTAAAATGCCTTGAGCGTGATAACGCTACTTTTGTTGCTGAATGTTCTACTGCTGCTACTGTTGCAATATCTTCAACTGCTGATGTGGTAACTAACCCCTCTGCTGAGGATACCACTACTATTGCTGATGAAAATGCTAGGTTGAAGACATTGCTCGAAACAGGGATGTACAAAAGTCTCAAAGGGCATCAGACACTGTGCGATGTCCTCAAAAAGCAGATTCTGAACCGAAACCCTAGGAAAGAGGGTGTTGGGTTCGAGAGGAAAATGAATGTTGATGGCTCCTACTGGAAGCCTGAGCAGTACCCCAAAACCACATGGGTTGCTGCAAAGGGACCTTCAGTGGATCCATCCACCTTATCTGGCTTCACTTGTGCTAACCCTATTATCATTGATGAATCCTTTGATGCAAACTATAAACTGTTTAGGAATCAGAATGGTGAAGTGTTTGCCAGGTATATTGGTACTAACTGCAGGAATGGGCGACCTATGAAGAGGATCTGGGTTCCCAAAAGTTTTCTTGAGAATCTTCCTGTGAATGTCATCATGACACCGCCTGGGAAGAAGACAAATCCCAGACCAAAGGCTTCATATGGTCCAAAGGCTTCATACAGACAGAGGACTCACCTGAGTCACCCTAACGCCAATGTTTTGCAGGGAAACCATACTCAGACTTATGAATATGAGCGTGTTTCTTCAAACCGCTATGTTCATAAAACTAAGAACTATTCTGCTTATTCATATGAGTACTATTCACCTCCTGCAAGGCTATTTGCTAGGGCTTCAAAGCCGAAGTTCTCAGATGCTGCACTTAGACTCATTGCTTCTAAGCCACCCCTGAAAATGTGGGTGGTTAAGAAGAATTAACTTTCTTTTGCAGGGAAAGGTCTCCAGTCGGAAATCAAAGGCGTCTGATGCTATTGCTGCGGACCTAAAACATATTGTAGGGCGCAACATCAAATGCCCAAATGGTCTTACTATGTATTTTGTTCCTGAATCGCTTGCCAATCATCCTATCACTCCTAATCTTGATATGAGCTTTGATAATCCTCTTGCCCGTCAAATGTTTATGCTTCAAAATACTCTTGGTGAAGCCTATCCCCCTAACTGTACTGTAGAGTATGACACCTCATGCTTCAGAATGGATCATGGACAGCGGATGCACTAATCATATGACTGGTGATCGAAGTATTCTCATGGACTCAACCTTACGTCCATCTGATAAGAGTCACATCACATTTGCTGACACTGGTAAAAGCAAGGTATTGGGTCCAATCTCAAAGGATCAGCACATGGATAAAGTGATGCTTGTTGAATCCCTTGGTTTCAACTTAATGTCAGTCTCAATGCTTTGTGACTTGAACATGATTGTGATATTTGGAAAATATCGTTGCCTTGTTTTAATGGAATCTGACAAGTCTCTAGTCTTTGAAGGGTACCGGAAAGATGATCTGTACATGGTAGATTTCTCAGCAGGACCACGGCTTGCCGTATGTCTTCTTGCAAAAGCTTCAGAGTGCTAGCTCTGGCATCGGAGGCTAGGGCATGCTGACATGAGGAACTTACACACTCTCGCAAAGAAGAAGCATGTCATAGGCATCGAGGACGTCAAGTTCAAGAAGGATCACTTGTGCGGTGCCTGCGAAGCTGGAAAGATGACTAGGGCCAAGCATCCCTCGAAGACAATCATGACGACATCCCAACCCTTCGAGCTGCTACACATGGACTTATTTGGCCCTACTCACTACTCTACTCTCACTACTACTGCTTGTCTCTATGGCTTCATCATTGTTGATGATTGTTCAAGATATACGTGGGTGCACATAATTCTCTACAAGACTGAAGTGCAGGATGTCTTCAGACGCTTCACCAACCGTGCCATGAACAACTATGGTGTCAAGATCAAGCATATCAGGAGTGACAATGGTACTGAGTTCAAGAACACCGGCCTCGACCTTTACTTGGATACATTAGGCATCACTCATGAGTTCTCTGCTCCGTACACACCTCAGCAGAATGGCATCGTGGAGCGCAAGAACAGAACGCTCATTGAGATGGCACGGACAATGCTTGATGAATACAAGACTCCAAGAAAGTTTGTCCTGAAGCTATTGATACTACATGTCATGTCATCAACCGTGTTTATCTTCACAAGCTTCTGAAGAAAACATCCTATGAACTCCTCACTGGTAAGAAGCCAAATGTCAGTTACTTCAGAGTATTTGGTGCTAGGTGCTGGATTAAGGATCCACATCACACTTCAAAATTTGCACCGAAAGCACATGAAGGTTTTATGCTCGGTTACAGAAAGGATTCGCACTCCTACGGAGTCTTCAACCTCTTTCACTATAAAGTGGTTGAAACTGTGGATGTGCGGTTCGATGAGACTAACGGCTCGCAAAGAGAGCACCTGCCAAATGTGCTAGATGAAGTTCCACCTAGTGAATCCATCAAGCTCATGGGAACTGGAGAAATCATACCGTCTGAAGCATAGCCTGAAGAGGAACTTATCATTTCTGCACCTAATCAACCAGAAGACAATGCTCAGCCCGAAGACAATGCTCCCAACAATGACAATGATCAGCAAGAGCAAAATCTTCGTCCAGTTCATCCTCGTGTTGCAAATGAAGTACAGATTGAGAAGATAATTGATAGCATCAATGCGCCTGGTCCACTCACTCGTTCAAGAGCAACACAACTAGCAAATTTCTGTGGGCACTTTGCTTTTGTCTCAATATCTGAACCCAAGAAAGTTGCTGAAGCCTTCATGGAACCTGAATGGATTCAAGCTATGCAAGAAGAGCTTCAATAGTTCAAGCTGAACAATGTCTGGGAACTTGTCAAGCGTCCTGACCCCCGCAAGCACAACATAATAGGCACAAAATGGATATATCGCAACAAACAAGATGAGCATGGTCAAGTTGTCAGAAACAAGGCTCGTCTCGTTGCTCAAGGATACACTCAATTTGAAGGGATTGATTTCGATGAAACATTTGCTCCTGTGGCTAGGCTTGAAGCTATTCGCATATTGCTAGCCTATGCAAATCATCACAACATCCTGCTGTACCAAATGGATGTGAAGAGTGCATTTCTTAACAGAAAGATTGAAGAAGAAGTGTATGTTGCACAACCTCCTGGCTTTGAAGATCCAAAACATCCTGATATGGTGTACAAGCTAAACAAGGCTCTGTATGGCCTCAAACAAGCCCCTCACGCTTGGTATGATACACTCAAAGAATTCCTAAAGAGCAAAGGCTTCAAACCTGGTTCCCTGGATCCCACACTCTTCACGAAGACATATGATGGTGAACTGTTTGTGTGCCAAATATACGTGGATGACATTATCTTCGGCTGCACCAACCAGAAATACAGTGATGAATTTGGACACATGATGCAAGAGCAATATCAGATGTCCATGATGGGTGAGCTGAAGTTCTTCCTTGGTCTTCAAATTCGTCAGCAAAGCAATGGCATCTTCATATTTCAAGAGAAATACCTCAAAGATTGCCTGAAGAAGTTTGGAATGCAAGACTGCAAAGGTTACACGACGCCAATGCCAACCAAGAGTCATCTGGGTCCTGACGCCAATGGTAAAGAGTTCGATCAAAAGGTATACCGCTCCATGATTGGTTCTTTACTTTATTTATGTGCATCTAGGCCAGATATTATGCTTAGTGTTTGCATGTGTGCTCGATTCCAAGCGGCACCAAAGGAACCACATCACTTAGCTGTGAAGCGAATTCTTCGATATTTGGCTTACACCCCAACATTAGGATTATGGTATCCAAAGGGCTCAGTGTTTGATCTAGTTGGATTCTCGGATGCTGATTATGCTGGTGACAAGGTGGATCGCAAGTCTACATCAGGCACATGTCACTTTCTGGGACGATCACTTGTCTGTTGGTCTTCAAAGAAGCAGAACTGTGTATCACTCTCCACTGCTGAATCTGAATACATTGCTGCTGGATCTTGCTGTGCTTAGCTTCTATGGATGAAGCAAACACTCAAGGACTATGGCATCCATCTGAAACAAGTACCACTCTACTGCGACAACGAAAGCGCCATCAAGATTGCCAACAACCCAGTTCAGCACTCGAAGACAAAGCACATTGAAATTCGTCATCACTTTCTTAGAGATCATGTCATGAAGGAAGATATTGATATCATACACGTCAACATTGAAGAGCAACTGGCAGATATCTTCACAAAGCCCTTGGATGAGAAAAGGTTTTGCAAATTTCGGTGTGAGCTAAATATCTTGGAATCCTCAAATGTCCTGTGATCAGGCACACATCCTAACACTTACGCATGTTGATGACTTAGATGTGCAACACACGAAGTAAAGTATATCTTCAATCAATGAAGACTTACACTCTAAGTGTGAATACATTAACACGGAATTTGACTTCGGAGCGCCACGATAATTGTGCATCGTGTCTGGGTCTAATACTTCTTATAAGGTGGGTAACGCCACCACCAAATTCTTCTATTTGAAGTGTTTTGCTCATGGCGTTACATTTGCTATGTCTTCGCATTTGGTTTGTCTTCAATTTCAACATGTCTTCATGATTATCTTCACTATGTTGATTTGGTTGTATTATGATATATACATATATTAGTGTTCTGTCCTCTACAACATTCACTTATAGCTATGTCTTCTCGTTTGAATCTTTTGAACTAAGTGAATGTGATCGGACCCTAACCTCTCTATGCTTTCTACCTCAAACTC
Organism: Triticum aestivum; assembly: GCF_018294505.1. Taxonomy (NCBI): domain Eukaryota; kingdom Viridiplantae; phylum Streptophyta; class Magnoliopsida; order Poales; family Poaceae; genus Triticum; species Triticum aestivum. Next base: position 334,298,131 of record NC_057796.1, on the reverse strand, counting down.
TATCTATCCAAATCATATGCATTCTATTGAAACTGTCGAATGTCTCTTTGCGTCCTTGTCAGCAGAAGATACAAAGACAAACATTAAATCTGTTTTAAATGCTCAATTCTTATTGCCTGAAACCCGGAGAAGCCGGAACGACCATCCGACAGTCCAGGCTGGCGTGGGAACGTGGGACAACTCCCAATGTGTTGCATGTTCGCCACGTATCCCTCAGATATGAACCGCCAGGGGCACCTGCGTAATTGCGTTGTGCCGTCCCTTTCCCTATAAATGCACATCCAATCGCGGTCAAAATCTTTCTTTCACCTCTCCACCTCGACAAACCCTAGCGCCACCGCTAGCTCTCGACAATGCTGGCGACGAAGCGCTTAGCTGCCGCGACCTCTCCAACGCCGTCTTCACGCCGGCCGCGGACATCGTCTTCTCCGCCGCCGCCCGTAGGTGTCCTCCGTCGCCAAGTTAGGGCACGGAAGATCGAACTGCTCGGCCTCATCTTCTACTCCGTCTAGCAGTTCATCGTGTGGTAAATTAAAACCCTCTTTTTACCATCTTTTTTATCCTATAGATTCATCCTTTCTACCAAAAGTGGTTTCTGCCTCCACAAATTTGGATCTATCTGGTCTGCATCTCTGATACGTCTCCAACGTATCTATAATTTTTGATTGTTTCATGCTATTATATTATCTGTTTTGGATGTTTGTGGGCTTTATTAAACACTTTTATATTATTTTTGGGACTAACCTATTAACCCAGAGCCCAGTGCCAGTTTCTGTTTTTCCCTTGTTTCAGTGTTTCACAGAAAAGGAATATCAAATGGAGTCCAAATGGAATGAAACCTTCGGGAAAGTTATTTTTGGAATGGAAGCAATCCAGGGGACTTGAAGTGCACGTCAGGGAATCAACGAGGAAGGCACGAGGCAGGGGGCGCGCCCACCCCCCTGGGCGCGCCCTCCGCCCTCATGGGCCCCTCGTGGCTCCCCTGACGTATTTCTTCCAGCTATATATATCCATATACCCTAAAACCTTCGGGGAACAGAATAGATCGGGAGTTCCGCCGCCGCAAGCCTCTGTAGCCACCAAAACCCAATCAGGACCCTGTTCCGGCACCCTGCCGGAGGGGGGATCCCTCATCGGTGGCCATCTTCATCATCCCGGCGCTCTCCATGAGGAGGAGGGAGTAGTTCACCCTCGGGGCTGAGGGTATGTACCAGTAGCTATGTGTTTGATCTCTCTCTCTCGTGTTCTTGAGGTGATACGATCTTGATGTATCGCGAGCTTTGCTATTATAGTTGGATCTTATGATGTTTCTCCCCCTCTAATCTCTTGTAATGGATTGAGTTTCCCCTTTGAAGTTATCTTATCGGATTGAGTCTTTTAATGATTTGCGAACACTTGATGTATGTCTTGCGTGGGATAACCATGGTGACAATGGGTTATTCTATTGATTCACTTGATGTATGTTTTGGTGATCAACTTGCGGGTTCCGCCCATGAACCTATGCATAGGGGTTGACACACGTTTTCGTCTTGACTCTCCGGTAGAAACTTTGGGGCACTCTTTGAGGTTCTATGTGTTGGTTGAATAGATGAATCTGAGATTGTGTGATGCATATCGTATAATCATACCCACGTATACTTGAGGTGACATTGGAGTATCTAGGTGACATTAGGGTTTTGGTTGATGTGTGTCTTAAGGTGTTATTTTACTACGAACTCTAGGGCTGTTTGTGACACGTATAGGAATAGCCCAATGGATTGATCGAAAATAATAACTTTGAGGTGGTTTCGTACCCTACCATAATCTCTTCGTTTATTCTCTGCTATTAGTGACTTTGGAGTGACTCTTTGTTCCATGTTGAGGGATAGTTATATGATCCAATTATGTTATTATTGTTGAGAGAACTTGCACTAGTGAAAGTATGAATCCTAGGCCTTGTTTCCTAGCATTGCAATACCGTTTATGCTCACTTTTATCATTAGTTACCTTGCTGTTTTTATATTTTCAGATTACAAAAACCTTTATCTACCATCCATATTGCACTTGTATCACCATCTCTTCGCCGAACTACTGCACCTATACAATTTACCATTGTATTGGGTGTGTTGGGGACACAAGAGACTCTTTGTTATTTGGTTGCAGGGTTGATTGAGAGAGACCATCTTCATCCTACGCCTCCCACGGATTGATAAATCTTAGGTCATCCACTTGAGGGAAATTTGCTACTGTCCTACAAATCTCTGCACTTGGAGGCCCAACAACGTCTACAAGGAGAAGGTTGCATAGTAGACATCAAGCAGTTTCTGGCGCCGTTGCTGGGGAGGTGAGTGCTTGAAGGTATATCTTTAGATCTTGCAATCGAATCTTTTTGTTTCTTATTTTATCACTTGTTAGTCTATAAAAGAAAACCACAAAAAAATGGAATTAAGTTTGCCACATACGCTTCACCTTTTTAATATCTTTCGTGAGTATGATGGAAAGGAAAATTGTGCCAAAGTGTTAGAAGAAGAATGCATTAAAATGTTTGGCACTAAATCTTTGAATGATGAGCATGATTGCAATGTTGTTAGTATGAACTCCTTGAATATCCATGGTACTAACGATGATTGCACTAGTCATGATGAAAATATCTCCTATAAACATGTCAATTTTTGTGGAGTGCATTGGGTTTGCAAGTACACACCAAATAGGTAAGATAGATATTGCAAGAGGCATAAGCACTTAGAAACTAAATGGTTGTAAGAAAGGCTAGATGTTTGTGCTGGAAATTTAAATTTTCTTAGCCGTACTTGTGAACTTTGCAATGAACATGATCATTTCAGTACCCAATGCAAATTGTTTCATGATCGTATCGTGTCCAAAAATTGTGATGACTTGATTTCCCTTGCACATCATAATGAACTTAGTTTGCTCTTGGGTTATGAAGAAATGAAACGTATAACTAAGGTTATTCCAGAATTTGCCCTTGATAGAGTTCTTCATTTTGATCTAGAGGAAATTTATATGTATTGCGCGGTGAATTGCATTGAAAATCCTTATATTGCTAACTACATAAAGAAAAGAAAACAAATAGAAGATGAAGAGAATACTAATGAAAGGGAAGAGACTTCCCAATACCCTCCTATTATTTCTTATGCTGAATCAGGTAACGAGGAGGAGCCTTCTATTCATCCAATTTCATTAATAAGGAGCTCCAAAAAGAGGGTTGAACCCACACATGATGTGGTGAAGAAGAAGAAAATAAAAATGAGGAGAGGTAAAAAGATATCTCTCCCAAATAATGTTGCTCCTATTATTGTTGTGCCTCATGAAAATGAAGATGATGAACTTGATGATGATCTCGTTATGCCTATTGCTTGTTGTGATGATTATGATTGGGAAGATAATGATACTTCTTATGATCTTGAAAATCTTTTTGGCACTTGCTTGGAATATGACAATTGCTATACTATTGGTGCTATCCATACTATTAATGATGAGAGTGATTATGCTTATGATATGAAAAGGCCCAAGCTTGGGGATGCTATGTTTGAAGAAGATGATGTTTTTGAGAATATATTTGCTGCAATTAATGTTTGTACCAAGCTTGGGTATGCTATGTCTAATGAAGATGATATTTTTAGCCTCTCAAGTTTCGATATGCAAATTTATAATGATGATAGCATGCCTTCCACCTATGATGATTATATTGATGAAAGTGGGTTTGGAAGAGTGTCAAATTTAGGAAGTAATGATCCCACTATTTTGGAGGATGTTGAATCTTATTATGATAAATATGAAAGTGGATTTGGAGAGGTCATGACTTTATTTAGTGATGATTCCACTATCTTGGAAGAGGCTTCAATCGATTATGATGAGAACAAAGTTGCTACTTATGATGATTGTTGTGATGAAACTTATGCTATAAAAAGTAGTGATGATTATATTTATAAAACTTGTCATGATTATGATTACCCTTTTTCTTAACATTACTCTTTTAATGTGGAAACAATTTATAGTATTCAAGTCTCTTATTATACTCCCACTATTCCGAATGAGAAGAATTTTGCTTGTGTGGAGAGTAGTAAATTTTCTAGGCTTGTAGATCATGAAAAGAATGCTTTAGGTGCTGGTTATATTGTTGAATTCATTCATGATGCTACTGAAAGTTATTATGAGGGAGGAATGCATGCTTGTAGGAATTGCAATAATATCAAGTTTCCTCTCTATGTGCTTAAAGTTTTGAAGTTATGCTTGTTTTGCCTTCCTATGCTAGTTGATTATTGTTCCCATAAGTTGTTTTCTCACAAAATCCCTATGCATAGGAAGTGGGTTAGACTTAAATGTGCTAGTCATATTCTTCATGATGCTCTCTTTATGTTTCAATTCTTATCTTTTATGCGAGCATCATTGAAATCATCATGCCTAGCTAGGGGCATTAAACGATAGCGCTTGTTGGGAGGCAACCCAATTTTATTTTAGTTTCTTGCTTTTTGGTTCTGTTTAGAAATAAATAAATCATCTAGCATCTGGTTAGATGTGGTTTTATGTTTTAATGGGTATTTGTGCCAAGTAAGACCTATAGGATCTTCTTGGATGATAGTTATTTGATCTTGCTGAAAATTCCAGAAACTTTCTGTTCACAAAAACAATTGTTTAAAATCACCAGAACGTGATAAAATACTGATTCCAATTGAATCAGATCAATAATCAAATTATCTAGGTCTTCCTATTTTGGTAGAATTTTTGGAGTTCCAGAAGTTTGCGTTAGTTACGTATTACTACAGACTGTTCTGTTTTTGACAGATTCTGTTTTTCGTGTGTTGTTTGCTTATTTTGATGAATCTATGGCTAATAAAATAGTTTACAAACCATAGAGAAGTTGGAATACAGTAGATTTAACACCAATATAAATAAATAATGAGTTCATTACAGTACCTTGAAGTGGTGTTTTGTTTTCTTTCGCTAACGGAGCTCACGAGATTTTCTGTTAAGTTTTGTGTTGTGAAGTTTTCAAGTTTTGGGTAAAGATTCGATGGACTATGGAATAAGGAGTGTCAAGAGCCTAAGCTTGGGGATGCCCAAGGCACCCCAAGGTAATATTCAAGGACAACCAAAAGCCTAAGCTTGGGGATACCCCGGATGGCATCCCCTCTTTCGTCTTCGTTCATCGGTAACTTTACTTGGAGCTATATTTTTATTCACCACATGATATGTGTTTTGCTTGAAGCGTCATTTTATTTTCTTTAGCCTTGCTTGCTGTTTGAATAAAGTATCAAGATCTGAAATTCTTAAGTGTTAGAGAGTCTTCACATAGTTACATAATTATTCGACTACTCATTGATCTTCACTTATATCTTTCGGAGTAGTTTGTTATTGCTCTAGTGCTTCACTTATATATTTTAGAGCACGGCGGTGGATTTGTTTTATAGAAACTATTATTCTCTCATGCTTCACTTATATTATTTTGAGAGTCTTAAACAGCATGGTAATTTGCTTAATCCTAATATGCTAGGTATTCAAGACTAGTAAAAACTTTCTTATGAGTGTGTTGAATACTAAGAGAAGTTTGATGCTTGATGATTCTTTTGAGATATGGAGGTAGTGATATTAAAGTTGTGCTAGTTGAGTAGTTGTGAATTTGATAAATACTTGTGTTGAAGTTTGCAAGTCCCGTAGCATGCACGTATGGTAAACGTTATGTAACAAATTTGAAACATGAGGTGTTCTTTGATTGTCTTCCTTATGAGTGGCGGTCGGGGACGAGCGATGGTCTTTTCCTACCAATCTATCCCCCTAGGAGCATGCGCGTAGTGCTTGGTTTTTGATGACTTGTAGATTTTTGCAATAAGTATGTGAGTTCTTTATGACTAATGTTGAGTCCATGGATTATACGCACTCTTACCTTCCCATCATTGCTAGCCTCTTCGGTACCGTGCATTGCCCTTTCTCACATTGAGAGTTGGTGCAAACTTCGCCGGTGCATCCAAACCCCGTGATATCATACGCTCTTTCACACATAAACCTCCTAATATCTTCCTCAAAACAGCCACCATACCTACCTATTATGGCATTGCCATAGCCATTCCGAGATATATTGCCATGCAACTTTCCACCGTTCCGTTTAACATGACACGTTCACCATTGTCATATTGCTTTGCATGATCATGTAGTTGACATAGTATTTGTGGAAAAGCCACCATTCATAATTCTTTCATACATGTCACTCTTGGTTCATTGCATATCCCGGTACACCGCCGGAGGCATTCATATAGAGTCATACTCTGTTCTAGTATCGAGTTGTAATCATTGAGTTGTAAATAAATAGAAGTGTGATGATCATCATTTTCTAGAGCATTGTCCCAAGTGAGGAATAAAAAAAAGAGAAGGCCCAAAAAAATGAGAGAAAAAGAGAGAAGGGACAATGTTACTATCCTTTTACCACACTTGTGCTTCAAAGTAGCACCATAGTCTTCATGATAGAGAGTCTCTTGTTTTGTCACTTTCATATACTAGTGGGAATTTTTGATTATAGAACTTGGCTTGTATATTCCAACAATGGGCTTCCTCAAATGCCCTAGGTCTTCGTGAGCAAGCAAGTTGGATGCACACCCACTTAGTTTCTTTTGTTGAGCTTTCATACATTTATAGCTCTAGTGCATCCGTTGCATGGCAATCCCTACTCCTTGCATTGACATCAATTGATGGGCATCTCCCTAGACCGTTGATTAGCCGCGTCGATGTGAGACTTTCTCCTTTTTGTCTTCTCCACATACCCCCCTCATTATATTCTATTCCACCCATAGCGCTATATCCATGGCTCACGCTCATGTATTGCGTGAAAGTTGAAAAAAGTTTGAGATTACTAAAGTATGAAACAATTGCTTGGCTTGTCATCGGGGTTGTGCATGATGAGAGCATTCTTGTGTGACGAAAATGGAGCATGACTAAACTATATGATTTTGTAGGGATGAACTTTCTTTGGCCATGTTATTTTGAGAGGACATAATTGCTTAGTTAGTATGCTTGAAGTATTATTTTTTTATGTCGATATTTAACTTTTATCTTGAATCTTATGGATTTGAATATTCTTGCCACAATAAAGAAGATTATATTAATAAATATGTTAGGTAGCATTCCACATCAAAAATTCTGTTTTTATCATTTACCTACTCGAGGACGAGCAGGAATTAAGCTTGGGGATGCTGATACGTCTCCAACATATCTATAATTTTTTATTGTTCCATGCTATTATGTTATCTGTTTTGGATGTTTGTGGGCTTTATTAAACACTTTTATATTATTTTTGGGACTAACCTATTAACCCAGAGCCCAGTGCCAGTTTCTGTTTTTCCCTTGTTTCAGTGTTTCGCAGAAAAGGAATATCAAATGGAGTCCAAACGGAATGAAACCTTCGGGAAAGGTATTTTTGGAAAGGAAGCAATCCAGGGGACTTGGAGTGCACGTCAGGGAATCAACGAGGAAGGCACGAGGCAGGGGGCGCGCCCAGCCCCCTGGGCGCGCCCTCCACCCTCGTGGGCCCCTCATGGCTCCCCTGACGTATTTCTTCCGCCTATATATATCCATATACCCTAAAACCTTCGGGGAACAGAATAGATCGGGAGTTCCGCCGCCGCAAGCCTCTGTAGCCACCAAAACCCAACCGGGACCCTGTTCCGGCACCCTGCCGGAGGGGGGATCCCTCACCGGTGGCCACCTTCATCATCCCGGCGCTCTCCATGACGAGGAGGGAGTAGTTCACCCTCGGGGCTGAGGGTATGTACCAGTAGCTATGTGTTTGATCTCTCTCTCTCGTGTTCTTGAGGTGATACGATCTTGATGTATCGCGAGCTTTGATATTATAGTTGGATCTTATGATGTTTCTCCCCCTTTACTCTCTTGTAATGGATTGAGTTTCCCCTTTGAAGTTATCTTATCGGATTGAGTCTTTTAATGATTTGAGAACACTTGATGTATGTCTTGCGTGGGATAACCGTGGTGACAATGGGTTATTCTATTGATTCACTTGATGTATGTTTTGGTGATCAACTTGCAGGTTCCGCCCATGAACCTATGCATAGGGGTTGACACACGTTTTCGTCTTGACTCTCCGGTAGAAACTTTGGGGCACTCTTTGAGGTTCTATGTGTTGGTTGAATGGATGAATCTGAGATTGTGTGATGCATATCGTATAATCATACCCACGGATACTTGAGGTGACATTGGAGTATCTAGGTGACATTAGGGTTTTGGTTGATGTGTGTCCTAAGGTGTTATTTTACTACAAACTCTAGGGCTGTTTGTGACACGTATAGGAATAGCCCAATGGATTGATCAGAAAGAATAACTTTGAGGTGGTTTCGTACCCTACCATAATATCTTCGTTTGTTCTCCGCTATTAGTGACTTTGGAGTGATTCTTTGTTGCATGTTGAGGGATAGTTATATGATCCAATTATGTTATTATTGTTGAGAGAACTTGCACTAGTGAAAGTATAAATCCTAGGCCTTGTTTCCTAGCATTGCAATACCATTTACGCTCACTTTTATCATTAGTTACTTTGCTGTTTTTATATTTTCAGATTACAAAAACCTATATCTACCATCCATATTGCACTTGTATCACCATCTCTTCGCCGACTAGTGCACCTATACAATTTACCATTGTATTGGGTGTGTTGGGGACACAAGAGACTCTTTGTTATTTGGGTGCAGGGTTGCTTGAGAGAGACCATCTTCATCCTACGCCTCCCACGGATTGATAAATCTTAGGTCATCCACTTAAGGGAAATTTGCTACTGTCCTACAAACCTCTGCACTTGGAGGCCCAACAACGTCTACAAGGAGAAGGTTGCGTAGTAGACATCAATCTCATATGATGCCTAGTATATTCACTTATCCTTCCAACTCTCAACATATAAGTGAATGTCTTCGCGCTATGAGGTCAATGTCTTCTAAAATGATTTATCTTCAAAATCTTCTGAGAATGCATATGACCTCTTCCCCTTCCCTCGCATCTCTAATGCTGTCACAGGTACATGTCCGTGGGAGAATCCCTTGGTTCTCATAGTCTGCATTCATTTGCAGAATTCTTACAGCATCACATCAACTCTCCCGAAGCCAGTTCCTGTCTGACCAGCAGACGGAAGCCTTTGACAGTGTTGAAGCCATTCAGTCTGAACCTCATGGCAACAGAGAAGTCTGCAAGGAAGGGTGGCAGACAGCGCCGTGGGAATACATGAAAGGATTTGCCTCCTGACCTCTATGAGCTGTACAAGACAGATCCAGAGGAGGACTACAATCAGCGAAAAACCCGAATCCAATGGATTCGAAGATATTGGGCAGAACAATGGTACAAGTACAGGTTCGTGACCCAGGAATATGCTGAGAAGAATGCCATCAAGCGACCCTGGGGAGACATCTTGTACAAAAATCTTCCTCCCAGGTCCAGAGTTGAAGCCATTGAACAAGGCTTCTACCCTTGCATGGTCCGTGGACCACAGCCTGCAGATGCCAACCCATCTTCATTGCTATGGTGTCGTGATGACAATCTGTTCAAGCACAACTTCCAGTTTGCCAAGAACTCGGCCAAGGAAAACAAGAAGTCGCGGGGATTAGACTTCAACCCAGGTCTCTCTGCTCCTTGTGCCAATGGCACACGCGAAGCTGAACCCAATCTTGTTGGGCCCTTCTACAATCTAGAAGGTCTCATCACTCATATTATGGTTCAAGGGACAGACGTGGATCAACCTGCAGATGACGCTGATTCTGACGAAGCGCCTGCACCACCGAAGCCTAAGAAGCTGAAGAAACCTAAAGGTTCGAAGCCTTCCCCTGCACCAAAAGCTTCGCGAGTGAAGCCTCTGGCCACTGCTCCTCCTGCACCAAGTGTGCAGTCTGAAGATCTCTCTCGCATCTCCAAGCCCGAGAAAAAGAAGAAGAAGCCCATGCACACCACTGGTCCAGCTCTGACCCCTGCTGCTGTTCTGAGGAATGAGAATGACGCCATTGATCTGTCAAGTGACGACGATCTTGCTGATGACGCTCTTGAACAGCTGATAAAGAGCAAGCAAGAGGCGGAAATCTTCAATGATTTGCCTCTCTTTGACGTGGAAGTATTGAACAACTTCATTGATGAGTGGTTTGACACCCCCAATCTCAGCTTTGACGATCTGCAACTTCCCATTGGCCTAAGCGTCTCCTTCCATGGCGCCATTGCTCCCGAGATGGCTCTTGCTCAGAAAATTGTTGAGCTGAAGCACAAGATCGATTATGAAAAGGCTTAGTTCAAGAAGCACATGGCCAAGCTCAGCGTGGCAGATGTCCAAAACTTCAAGGTCATGCTGCATGAGCTCAAGGAAGCGTTTCACAAGAAACGTGATGAAGCCAAAGGTTCTCGTGAGCGCATGAAGATTCTCGCTGCCAAGTGTGTTCAAGCTTACAATGAAGCTGAGAAGCGCAAGGCACTTGGGCGTCCTGGCATCGACCCTAAGATGGCTACCAAGAAGAAGAAGAAGCCATCTGTGGACCAAGCTGAACCATCCAGGTGGGAAGAACCTCGCATTGTCTTCCCAGCCAGTATGACAGGCGTGAAGCCTAAGGTCCCCACAGTGGCTTTAGAAGACAAGGGCAGCTGAAGCCAAAGCTAGAAAGCACAAGACCAAGAACACCACTGATGATGCTCCACCCACCAAGAAGCGCAAGACCAAGAAGAGAGATTGGGCTGCTCCCACAGAGCCCCTTGTCGTCGAGCCAATTTCTGTTGCTCGTCCTGAATCTGCACAACAAGAACGTCGAATGATAGTTCATGAGCCTGCTTCCACAGAGGCTCCTGAAGCTGAAGACATTCCAGCTATTGACCCCACCGCAGCTGAAGACATTGGTCATCAAGACAATGTTGAAGATGATGAAGTCCTTCCTCAGATCGAGCACAATGTGGTATCATTGCCTGTTCTTACAAACAGCGAACCCATCAGCATTGGTCGTCCTTTGACGCCAATTGCTCAGGATGACTCATGGGCTGATCACCCTCAAGACTCCCCCCGTCAAGAAGAAACACCAGTTACTCCCCCAACTCAAGTCACCACTCCGGTGCTTGAAGATGAAGACTTTGTGGCCCAACCAACTTCATCTCCACAAGCGTCGCCAGCGTTCCGCAGGCTTCGTAAAGGACCAAGGCCACAAGTCACTCTGTCAAGTGTTCCAAAAGGAGAAGAGCGCCAATCGATTTCACGCCAATTATTTCCTGAAGCCTCTCCAACTGTGAACAACCCTGAGTCTGAAGCCAAAGCGGCTGAAGATATTCTGGCTGCATCAGCCGATGACCAAGAAGAACCAAGAGAAGAAGAAGAACATGTTGCTACAACCCCAACCAACCAAGTTGTTCTCGAGGAGAACGTGTCCGACCCTCCAGCTACTCGAGTGGAGGTTAACAACATTGAGGCGACCACCAACACCAACACTGAAGCCAATGACGTTGTCATGGCTGAAGCTAATGTGGCGCCTGAAGTCAATATGGTGCCCGAAGTGATAGCACCTGAAGTCAATACTGCACCTGATGCAAATCTGCAGCCTGAAGTCACTGCCACTGCTCCCGTACCACCTCCCAGGCCACACACTATCGAGCAAGCATACAACTATGGTCAGCTGGTCACAGTCAGATGGCCTATTCTGGTTCCTCCACCTGCTGCTGGTCCGCAATTTGATTACCATGTCGAGCACAGGCCTCAGGTCCAGAAGCCGAAGCCAAGACTGCCCAGGTTTCCAGGTACTGCCACTTCACCAGGGTCCTTTAATGCAAATGGCTTCATTGCGCACAACACTTTCTTTGATAGCGCCAAGAACCCCTACTCCAAGCCAAGGATTTCATCTAATCGGTTCTGGAGCTATCAGCAGCGCAGCTATTATTCTTGTGTTCTTTATGACCAAGGGCGCATTTTCCCTCATATGCATCTCGACTGTGAAGCCATTGCTGGATTGCCATGCCTTGAAGAAGCCCTTGACTACTTCCGTGATGCTGGATTGCTGAATTTTGTGACTGATAAGGAGCATTGGAATGAAGAGCTTCTGCTGCAATTCTATGCCACCCTTCACATTCGCGGCTACAACAGGGATCCGAAGACATGGGTCCTTGAGTGGATGACATGCAACGTACACCATGAAGCTAAAGTCTTGACATTATTGAGCTTACTGGTCTGCCCACTCCAGGTGAACTATATGAACCTGGTTGTCAGCTTCACCGCAATGCTTTGGAGAGCATCTTTCAGAAGCCAGAGACCAACATGAGCCAAATGCTGAGCATGATGAAGCCTCTGCCACATGACACTGATTACCCACAGGAGTTCTTTGTCGAAGACCTCGAGTATCTGCCCCGCACTATTTATCATATTATCAGGCGAACTCTATGGCCTGTCAAAGGACATTCTTTAGCAGCAAAACTTGAAGGAGCAATGAAGACTTTGGTCTTTTATATCTTCAACGGCATCAGCTTCAATGCTCAAGACTTCTTTATCATGCAGTTGGCTGCATCAGGCTCTGATCTCTTTGGACTGAAATTCTACGCTCCATGGGTTATGCGTCTTATCAAGCTTCACTCTGCCGTCAACTATCAACCTTCTGCTTGAAACCATCTGATATTTTTGCCAGAGGTTGATATGTCAGTTGAAGCCATATACCCAGAGCCTGCCAAGGAGCCCATTTATCTTCACAACGCTGATCACCAAAGCTTCACGCAACCCATTGAAGGAGTCCAGGCAGTCACCCGTGTTTATCCGTTGGCTGGCAATACACGCTTACCTCACCGTGCTCAAACTGAAGCCACTGAAAACACTATTGCTCAAAGGCCTTGGAAGCAATCTCGTGTTCTCAATGACCGAGAGCTTCTCGTTGCTCTGCATCAGAAACATGATAAGCATCACTACTGGCTGAAGCGTCAGATGCAAAGCCTCTTGGTGGACGTCAATCGCATTCGCAATCTTGCCACCAAGAATGCCTTTGTCACACATGAAACCTGTCGGAGGTCATGGAAGAGCTTGACATTGCTGAGTGCTGAAGCAGACCTTCAAGACGATGGCTTCACTGAAAGATTCAAGTTTGACTCCACTCCTCCAAGGAATGCTGTCTTGCGACGAACTCCGTCTCTTGAAGACTCTAATTATTCCTCCTCAGCTGCAACGGTGAATGCCCGAGTAATAGACGATCAAGATGATGCTACCTCACCACCTCCAACTTCAGCGCGTATCGACACTGCACCAAGTTCTTCTACACCGCCAAACCCTGACGCCGACCCTGCATCTTCTCCTACTCCTTCTGGGAACGAGTAGAGGCTCTATGTCTTCAAACCTTTTTGGTCCTTACTAACAAAAGGGGGAGAAGCATATGAGTTGATAGTCTTCAAGCGGGTCTATATGGGCGGTTGCTTTATATTTTGCCTAGTGTTTACAACTCTCGCTTTTGATACATTTGGTTCTTTGAGTTGTACCACCTAAACTTGATGGTCGTCTGCTACTTGTTTGCTATTCTGTGACGCGATGATAAATTCCGCATGTGCGATGATAAATCCCGTACGAAGTCATATTGCAGACGTCCATTTTTCATTATGCATGTCATTATCTTCGTTATATCAAATCATGCATGATGAATTGTCTTCATGAGTTGAAGAGGATCTCCACAAATACAACCTGCCATGTGCATTTGCATTCCAAAAGCAAATTACTTATATGCACATCTTCAGGGGGAGCCTTTTGCTACTTATGAAGACAATACCTAAATCCTTTACAATTTCACATACTTTCATCCCCGTTGAAAACTTCAACCAGTTTGTCACCGATCACCAAAAAGGGGGAGATTGTAAGTGCATCTAGTGCCACCCCTAGTTGGTTTTGGAGTATTGACGACAAACCTGGTTGAGGGACTAATGTGTTTGTGAGAATTGCAGGATAACACAGGTAGTAGTCCCTCATTGATTCGGTTTACCTACCGGAGATGACCCCTAAAAATGTATGAAGACATTGAAGACAAATGTGGTATGTGAAGATATTCACATTGAAGACTATGACAAGAGAAGACATCGCGTGAAGACTATGGAGCGCGAAGACTTAGTTGTTTCATTGTTTCCTTTTCTTCTTTGTTGAGTCATAGGAACCACCATACTGTTAAGTGGGGTCCCAGTGAACAAAGTCAGAGTGACTGAAGTGATGCTCAACCAAATCCTATGTCTTCGAGCGAAGACAATGAGAGCAAATCTTATCCAGAGCTGGATGAGTCAGCTTTACTTGTAGCCCAAGTCAAGCTGCCGCGTGTGTTTGAAATCTGACCGTTGGAACACGTGTCAGTTCCTTAGTGACCCAGGGTCATTTCGGACAAATCAGGTCGGGTTCCCTAGTGGCTATAAATAGCCCACCCCCTACACCATAAATTGGTGGCTGCTCAGAGTTAGTGCATGGCTTTTGTCGTTTGAGAGCAACCCACCTCCGAAGCTTTTGAGAGAGAGAAATCCTTGCGAGGACAAAGCCCAAACACCCAGAGCCAAAGAGTGTTAGGCATCACTGAAGTCTTTCTGTCCGCGTGACCTGAAGACTTGTTACACTTGAGGACTGTGAATCCTCCAGCCGGTTAGGTGTCGCGTTCTGAGCATCCAAGAGTCATTGTGGATCGCCGGTGAACAAAGTCTGTGAAGGTTTGGAAGTCTACCATGAAGACTTACCAGAGTGATTGGGCGAGGACTGGGTGTCCTTAGCTCAAGGGGAATAAGATGAAGACGTGGTATTTTGAGTTGAATCTCAGCCTCCCTAACCAGACGTACAGTTGTCACAGCAACTGGAACTGGTCCAACAAATCCTGTGTCCTCAACAAGTGACTGGTTCTATCCTCTCCCTCTCTTTACTTACAGTTTTCTTCGTGAAGTCATTGCCTGCTTACACTACCTGTTTGACTTCACTGTGTGACTACTATCATTGTTTGGCTTCATACTATCTTCCATCCTGATCTTTACTACTTGGTTGCTAACTAGTCTTCGTGCTATCACTTCATTGAATACTTGGCTATGGCTTGCTTTGTGTAGTCTAACTTCCGCTGCATATCAATAGGTTCATTTCCCTTGCTTGTCTTCGAAACTATCATGTTTTGAAGACTTTCAAAAAAATCGCCTATTCACCCCCCCTCTAGTCGATAACTAGCACTTTCACAGTGTTTCGCACTCCTCCCACGTAAGAGTGTAGACTCTTGCTTACTTAAAAATGGAGCAAGTGGACGGCACTGCAGCACGTCATATCACTCAAACTAGCCCGCCTAACGCGCGGGAAAGCACCGCCCTCGTCATTTTGTTCTGGATTTCTATCAATCAATCGCACAAAAATGTTACGCTTTGCAAGTTCAAAAGGAAAAGGTGGCATACTTACAACTCGTACGCGTCACGTTCACGTCGCACCCCCGACAGTCCGGCTCGCACGCCGCTCACCAGAGGGGACACGCGTTGTCTTGCATTTTCACTGACGTGTGGGACTGCAATTGAATAAACCGTCGATAGCTGAAATCTAACGCTCGGCAGGCGTCGGCTGAGAGGAGAGAGACGGGGGAGGGTGAAGAGATCGCCCGCCCGCCGTGCACGGACTCCAAGAAATATGTGGTAATAATGTGAGGTGGGCCATGCGGGAGTCCGCACCGCTTCCAAGCCCACTTCTTACTGCCCTGGTCCACCAGAACCCCTCCCCCACCCCACCACCTCCATGCGCGTGCTCCCCCCTCAGAGGCCAGCTGCCCGCATTCATAGCAAGTACTGCGAGTAAAATTCTGGGCTATAAAGGGCATGTACACTGGTTGATAAGATAGTCTTATCATAAGTCTTGCATGTAATTTAGAGATGACAAAAAAACACGTGTACAATGGATCATCACTTAGCGTTATCTTCAATAACTAGTTATTCCTAAAAACATGGTGAAACATATTGCGCTAAGAGATCATCTCTTGTCTTCTGGACAAGCCCGCTTATGTGGAGGAGAGAGACGCATTGACAAAGTCAAGGAGTGGGATCTGCAGGAGCTCGTCTCTACACGTGCTCCTAAGTATAAAAAAACTAATTCTAAAAAAAGAGGCATAAAAAACAATTATGTCTAAAAAAGAAAGGTAAAAAACATTTGAGAGGAAATAGATAGAGAGAAAGTGAGAAAAAGTTGTAACCTTATAGTCAACACTATGGTAGTATTACATGAGGAAGGAGGGAGTGGTGCACATGCCAAGTTCACTGGGCTGCCGTGTTTCACACTCCTCCGTTGTAACAGTGGAGACAATAGGTTTCATCAAAAATAAACAATGAATACTCGTTGCTCGTCCACTATATCAAAAAGAATACTTTCATTCGCCGACATGTGGGACGTCGACCATCCTGGTCCACCTGCCATGCACAAAATTATCCTGGTCCACCCCGGTCGTAGCGCAGGCTCAACCTTTCCCACTGTAAGTTAGTCGGACGAAGGAACCATCATGACTTCGTTGAATTCTGCTATTTCAAGAAAACTTACTCTACCCGTAGTACTGCTACCACACGCGAAGACTGGACGGCACTATACCACGTCATATCACTAAAACCCACTAGGCCAAACTAGCCCGCCTAGGATCTGTACTCCCTCCGTTTCAAAGTTAGTAGTACAAAGTTGACTCGTCTATTTTGAAACGGAGGGACGTCTCTGTACTGCTATGATTTTGTGTTGTATGTCTCTATACTTTTGCTACGATTTTCCTAACCTATGAACCAAATGAGGCCTGGATGTATCTGTGTCGACTTTGTCTGATCGATCGCTAAGCCTACAATTTTAGGAGCTTGGGCTATTGGCCGATCGACGACGGATCAATATAAGCGTACCACGAGCTCATCAGCCCCAACATTTCTCTTCGGTGAGTGTTTTGCAAGTACTATAGCTTGCACAGTAGCTAGCCTACTAACACCAAGAATCATCAAATAAGCCCTGCTGATATGATAAACAGTTCAAACTTACATCTAAGCATGCCATATATTACATCAAAAGCTGGTGAGGATACATCTGTTTCCATAACTCGGAAAGGGTTTGCATGATTCACTATCAAACAAAAGTACTACAAGTACCGCCCACACAAGACAGTGCACTAGCCCTAAGATGGTTTGATAACAAGCATCGTTCTGGTAATTAAACACAGGGCAATGCAAACTACCCTGAAGGATTAGCGCGACCAACTATTTCTTGTCATCGATCTCTCGGGCAATGACCACAACACGGACAGCGGCATGGGAATCGATCTCTGGGGCGATGTCCACAGGACTGACCGCGACATCGGAATCGATCTCTGGGGCGATGTTCACAGGATTGACAGCGGCATCGGAATCGATCTCCGGGGCGATGCCAACAGGACGGACCGCGACATCGAAAACGATCTCTGGGGCGTTGTCCACAGGATGGGCCACGACATCGGAATCATCAAGGACGTCCACCGGCACCTGCACAACCCTAACAGATTAGCAAGCACATTGCAAATAATCAAAAACCACAACTTTCATTTTTACCTTGTGCAGCTCACCGGGGGATCCCATCCCTCCGGGGGCCATCTCCTTGTCCTTGATGGGGGCCATCACCTTGCCAGGGGAATACTGCTTCTCAACGGCGACTATCTCCTCAAACTCGGCCTTGAGCCGCGCAAAGGTGGCCATCAGAGTTTCTGGGGTAGGTACGGTGGGGCCCTTGCTGTTCTTCCAACTTTCTTTGAGGAGTTCGTCCGCCAACGTCGTCAACTCTTTGGCCAGTGCTTGTTTCTTGGAGTTCTTCATCTCCATGGGTTGGCCCGCCAACATGGTCAACTCGTTGGTCGGTGCTCGCTTCCTGGAGATCGCTGTCTCCAGTGGGTTGTCCGCCGGCAACTCTTTGCCTAGTGCTCCAGGATCCATCAATGAACTGACAAACAAAAAGCAATTGAAAGGAAACCACAATCGCAATGAAAAAGGGAAAATAATAGGCTGTGAGAATCTGTCGGTGCTTCGCAAAAAGAAGATTCTTGGCATGAAAATATAGCAGCATCACTGATTCGCCCACCTTTCCTTCGTCGGTAAAGAAGAAAAATGACATAAGTGAGTAGCCTGGAGTGAGGTTTTCTTCAAGAAAGGGGAGAAAGGGCTTCAACGAGCGTTCCAGTGAAATGATGGTTGCTTCGTCCAGTCCAACTTTGAGGCCACTTTACCACTGCTGGTAAAGGTGTGGGTTTTGTGATATGACGGGTCATGACGGCCACACCGGGGTGACTGATGAGTTTCGACTGTAGCACCACGCTGTGATTTGGTGGATGGCACGCGGGCCCGAATGCTTTGATGTCCCGCATGTAGATAGAGCGGCTAGTCATATTGTGCACCGCGACCAAGGCGGAGAGGAAAACGAGAAAACTATGTAATTAATGCATGAGTTTAATTATGGTAGTTTCGTAAAGTACGAGATACATTCCTCCAATCGCAAAATACCTTGGTTGATGAGATTTGAGATTTGAGCCCTATAAACCGGAAGGGAGATTTGAGATACTGCACGCGGTGTAGTCTAGTCACTTGTTGGAATCTCTAGTATACCGCATGATTCTTTGCTTCTTCTTACTACTACGTACTACTTCGCCGACATGTGGGACAGCCAGTAGCATCCGGGTCAATGTAATACGTGTCATGCGCCAGATTAGAGTGCGGAACGGAAGGGGGCATCACCCCGGTCGATGGCCAGCCTCGACGCGGAGCAGTTGGTGCACCGGGAAGCGGCGCTCTCTCGGCCGTCGCGCCGCTTCAAAGCCGGCGCCAGTGAGAGGTCGCCTCCGCTCTGGCCGGGCATTAATGCGACACTGACGCTCCAGGGCGACGCTGACCATTTCACGCGGGAAGCGCGCGCTGGCAAGGGAGTATAGGTTTTGAACCATTTCATGTGTAGTACTAGTAGTTTGCAAAACTACTCAATTATTGCACTCAGTTTCCTAAGAAATTGTGGTAAAAAAGTTACTCAATAGCCCGCTTCCCTTCTCCTTCCTCTTCCACCGCCCGCGCACGTCCGCGGGAAGCGACCGGTCAACCCTTATATAGGAGTGCTAGCACAAAAAGATGCATGCATGACCACTAAATTTTCCAGATTAAACAGCCGCTCCGGCGGGAGTATGGCGTATGTTGTTACCTTCGGCCGGGCCATGGCTACCGGGCGATGGCGACCAGAGAAGAGGCGGCGGGAGGGGAATGAATGCAGCTACTGTTTGGGTTCGCCGTCCGGCTTAAATAAATCCGCAGCATCACGTGTACCCGCGGGTGCACAAATTGTAACATACGTGTCTGCTTAAGTGGGCGTCACGTAACTGGTGTGTGTGTGTGAGATTCTGAGAGACAGAGTGCGTGTGTGCGACTCTACTCTTCGGACATGTAGTCAACCTTCTGCATCAGGATATAAGTATAATGGTATTTACTTTAGCTAGTGATTTACGTGGCCATGTTAACGTGGTTGTGTAAAAAAAGTCACTTCCTGCTCGTGATTTGCGTTATATAATTACAAGCAAGATGCTCGTGCATTGCACGGAACATCAATATGCATTTTTTTACAAAACACATGTTGTGATTTACCCATGCAGGAGTAATCGCATGTGTAAAAACTAATGATATTTTGAGAATTTTATCGGAAAACTGGTATCTCGAGTATGTCATCGAAAAAATGAAAGATGAGAGATAAGGTGAGGAGGAGTGGAGCGTGGTGGTGACTGGTGGTCGGAATGGGCGGAGGCATGGGGATGGATGGCGCCGGCAGGCGGCAGCGGCCACCATGCTTGATTGTTCCGGAGACTTTCTTTTTTAATTGCTCAGCAATGAGGTGTGGGAGATAAGGATGTGGAGAGAGGTGCGGCTATCTTTTGTAAAATTATCATAGTTTGCTTTCTATCCATCAGATATAGATCAGACGGTCTATATTACAAGATGGCAGGCACACCATCATCGCCAACTCGGTTTTTTATAAGGGTGCAAATGATAAGTTTGCTAACTACTAAATAAAGTGGAATTTGTCCATGTTATACAAGTAAATTAAGGTGATTGTTTATCATACGGGTAAGGGTGGATGAAGGGTGGTAGGAACAAATGCTCCGCCTAGAGCATGTGTGTGTGAGATGGAGTCTCTGTGTGTGTGTGTGTGGGAGAGATAGAGAGAGATAGAGTCTTAGTGTGTGTGTGTGTGTGCGTGTGTGTGTGAT